>NC_064918.1:15055170-15156133 GCF_929443795.1 Astur gentilis | reverse complement strand
CTGCCTTTAAGAAACCTTAATCTGATACACTTTTGTCTAAAAAGTGAGACTTGCTACACTGAATATGAAATGTAATAATTTCTGATGTAATTTAGACTGTATCATCTAATGGTCTCTTGGATTAACTGCGCCATATGTATCAGTCTGAAGGATGCAAAAATCAAACATATTACAGACTGTGTATGGTAATAGTTCTACGTCACGACCCGGGCTGGACAGACCAGGGAGGGGTCGTGGTGAATTCGGAATTCCCCCGGGCTAAATTAAGGCAAAGCGACACCAAATGATCAGTTGAACGTTTTATTCATGGCAGAAGCAACCTGAACTTGGGAGGCATAACAGTAGGCAGCGTGGTCTCTCACAACAGGAATTGGCATGAAACTACCTCAGTAAACCGTGTAACCTGTGGTAACCATATACATCACTTCAGGGAATAAGGAGTTCCCTCCTGTTGAGTCACGAGGTTCCGAGCAGACCCCCTTGCTTTCTAGACTCCTCCTCAGAGAAGAGCCTAGGGGCAGCTGGATCCACTCCTAGTCCCAGACTTGGTCAACGGTTTTATGTCTAAAGGGATGAGGTGTAGGGATTATGAAAAGGGGGGGGGGGGGGGGGGGGAGAGAAAGAGGAAAAGAAAAGAGAAAGATTTCACCGGTCCTGGGTCCAGCGTTGCACCCGTCAGCCTAGAGGTCCAGTTCCGGTGGTCGCGCGCACGTGGGGCTTTAGTTTGTGTAACTTGCCCCACCACAATGTTTGAGACATTAACTCTTTCAGTCTCTCACATTCTATACATAAAGAGGCTGATCTAAACTACCAGTGAACACTATGCAGAGGTTCAATTCTAACTGATAACCCTTGAGTTAAGATTATTATAACAAGATCTCAACAAAAGATTATTTATGTACTGAAAAACCATCGAGGCAGTCCAGCTTTCATCATTTAAGAAAACACTACAAAGAACTAAAGTGCTTCAGAATCTGTATCCAGTAAAGCTTTTGGCCATCTCTGACTTACCTGAGCTCTTCTGAATAGGTTGAACATAGCCCAAATTAACTGATTTCCTGCCCCTCACCAAGAATTTTAAAACAGTTGGAAATGAAGTGGCTGTCAAACTGCTTGTACATAAAATTCATTCTTGCTGTAGGTAAAAATTCCCCCTGAAATGAAGTTTGTAAGTTTTCAAAGTTACTGCAAGCCATTGCAAGTTTCAGTCGCTATTACCTTGATATGTTGTATATTATATAAATGCTCATTTTTCAGGAGCATGGTACAGCATAACATAACTCATGCTGAGGAGCTAACAGGTGGCAGCAGCAAATAGCTAAGCACTTGCCTTTGCAGTATTATATCATGTTTGCAGGTCAGCGTAACAGGCTGCTCAAAACAAAAATCCCACATTACACAAAGAACATCATATAAGACTTTGCAAAGCAAAGGCTTTCATTCCCACCCACAGTCAGAATACCTGCCATACCACTGTCCAACTGTACCATTGTTCAACAAGCTCTTAGTGCCTTGCTGATCCGTTTTAAGATGCTGTCCTGGATTTGGCTGGGATGGAGTTAATTTTCACAGGAAGCTGGGAGGGGACAAAGCCAGGACAGCTGACCCGAACTAGCCAAGGGGATAGTCCATGGCATGTGACATCATGCTCAGTATATAACTGGGGAGCGGGCTGGGGGATTGGGGTGGTATCCCAGCAGGGGAAGTGGTGGAGCATCAGGTTCTGAGTAGTGAGCAATTGCATTGTGCATCACTCGTTTTGTATTTTCTTTTTATTAGTACTACTGTTATTACTGTAACTTCTCTCCTTGTGTTGTCCCAGTAAACTGTCCTTATCTCAACCCATGAGGTTCTACCTTCTTTTTTTTCTCCTTTCTGATTCTCCTCCCCATCCCACCAGAGGGGGCGAGGAGGGGGGAAGGAGTGAGCGAGCGGGCCTCGTGGTGCTTTGTTGCTGGCTGGGCTTAAACCAGGACAGTCCTTTTTGTTGCCCAATGTGGGGCAAGAGTAGTAATTTGAGATAAGGATAGTAATTGGAAGAGGTAATGGGCAAAACGTGGATCGAACAATGTTAGTGGAATACTCATGGGAATTTCGGTTGTTGTAATTGTGGTGGAGGGACGAGGGGTGGATTGTGTGTAAATTGTCCACTTCTGTTTGGTATCGTGATTATGTTGATTTTGTTGTGGGGAAGTTTTTTGTTGATGTGAGCAAAGTTTGTGATTTTAGTGATAATTCTTAAATACGTGATTCGCAAAGGGTGGAATATTTTGGGTTTGTGTGTCGGGGTTTTGGTAGCGGGGGAGGGGGCTACAGGGGTGGCTCCTGTGAGAAGCTGCTAGAAGCTTCCCCTGCTCCTGACGTGCGGAAAACAGGCTCCACAATCAGTGAGATTGTAAAGTAGGTATGTTCATTCAGCGCTGGGCAGCACGGGGGGTAGTCCCACCAAAGTCGTGCGCGCCTGATTTGGCAGTTCACTTTAAATTTATACAGTCAAGTGTTACATATACATAGAGTTTCGCAATACGCTTATACATAGGCATTACCTATCCCCGCTTCATATTAAAATTAGCTCTAGGAAGTCATTTCCATAGTCTCCTCTCAACTGCGCTTGCGCAGTGCCTCCTTATGGTGGTCGTCTGGCGGTCGTGAAGATGAAGGCTGTATGTCTTCTTCACGGTGAACTCTTAACCTTCTGTCCCCGCGCAGACTCAGTTGTCCCTTGGCATTTGTCCAAATCCTAAGGCCGGGTCTTGGCTGGTTCTTGGGAGTCGACTGCTGCTTCTTATCAAGGACTATCTCCTGTCCCAGCCAGCCTCAACAATGCAAAGGTTAAACATCACTTCTCATCCCCTTGGGCCATGTCTACCTCTATTGAAACTTCTTTTAACTTCATTATAAGCTAGATAATTATTAAACAATTCCTATCTACATTCATAAATCTACTATATCTACTAAGGTTCCTTTGGTTCCCCGTCTCACTCCGAGTCGGACCCACCTCTGGCCAAGGCCAACCCAATCGGCGACGGCGGTAGCTCCTCTGGGAGAACAGATTTAAGAAGGGGAACCTGCAGCGGGGGAGGAGATTGGAGTGTGAGAGAAACACCTATGCAGATACCAAGGGCAGTTAAGAAGGAGGGGGAGGAGGTGCACCGAAGGAGGTGATGCCCCTGCAGCCCGCGGTGAGACGGCAGGCTGTCCCCCTGCAGCCCATGGAGGGGAGCGGGGGAGCAGATGCCCACCTGCAGCCTGGGGAGGAGGAGACCACGCCGGAGCAGGGGGATGCCCCCGAAGATGACCGTGACTCCGTGGGAAAGCCCACGCTGGAGCAGTCTGTGCCTGAAAGACTGGAGCCCATGGAAAGGACCCATGCCAGAGAAGTTCGTGGAGGACTGTCTCCCGTCAGAGGGACCCCACGCTGGAGCAGGGGGAGCGTGAGTCCTCCTCCCCCTGAGGAGGAAGGAGCGGCAGAGACAATGCATGAACTGACCCCAACCCCCATTCCCCATTCCCCATCCCCCTGTGCCGCTGGGGGGGAGGAGGTAGAGAAAATCAGGAGTGGAGTTGAGCCCTGGAAGGAGGGAGGGGTGGGGGGAAGGTGTTTTAAGATTTGGTTTTACTTCCCATTATCCTTGTTTTGATTTGATTGGTAGTGAATTAAATTGATTTTGTTTTTTCCCCAAGTTGAGTCTGTTGTTTTGCCCGTGACCATAAGTGGTGAGTGATCCCTCCCTGTCCTTGTCTTGACCCACGAGCGTTTCTTTACATTTTCTCCTCCTCCTCCCACCAGGGCCGTGGGGGAGGAGTGAGCGAGTGAGGCTTCCTGGTGCTTTGTTGCTGGCTGGGCTTAAACCACGACAGATGCCCTGAGGGGTTATTCTCACTCTGAGAGTAACAAAAAAGACATTTATGATTACTTCCTCCTACATTTGCTTCCTAGGATATCATCAAAAAACATATTTTAGATGCACTCCTGAGCCCTGTGAATACATAACGTGTAATATGTGCAAAATGTATTTTTAATTTAACAGCTTCAACACCACTTACTTTCAGACTCTCAGGAGGACCAATTGAAAGCAGAGTGAGTACAGTATATTTGTTACATGCTAAGAGAGTAGCAGGGCAAGATTTCTCTTTTTGTTTAGAAACAGCCTAATTAGATACACTCAATTATCCAAAAGCATTAACTATACTTCATTTAAAATATAAGAAAGTGCAGTCAGGCGCACTCCAATTTCAAGCCTGGCTGAAAAATTCTTCAGTGACTTGCACAAGCTGATACATTTGTTGACTGCTGATCCTTCAGTACTGACAAAGCAGTATGCTACTCCTGGAAATTCATGACGAAACCAAAGGAATCATAGAACAGCCTCAGAAGCTTAAAGTATCAGAAGTCTTTGGTGGTGGTGGGTTGTTTTTTTATTATTATTTTCTTTTCAAGGCATCTGAAAATCCTCTAAATCCTTGCAGTGATTACTATCTTCTAAATTCCCAAAACTTTCATAACAGCATCTTATGATCGCTTCTTTTTAAAGCTGAGTTTGAGAGCCAGCTGAGTGACCCAGTAACACACCATGTAGGGTGCAAGTTTTATCAGGTATCAATCCACAATTCAAACATACCCCCAAGCCACTGACTTCTGTATCACACTACCTACCATTTATTGTTTACACCTAGCATAATTCATTCTGATCTATTTGCGTGTCAACTTTCCACACTTGCCTTCCCAGACCATTTGGGTAACTTCTGTCTCAACTACAGCAGATCTCCAGTCCCTTCATGTCTGGCAGTATGTGCGCTCCAGACTTGGGAGTTTCTTTTTACCCAAGAAGCAACGGCCCACTGAATAAACAATACTTTTGCAGGCCTTTCAGAGCCACAGAACAGTGAACAATGGCTAAGACTGGGAATCCCTTTTAAATTATTCCTTCCCAGAACAGCACTTAAGAGCCATTATTCAAGTTACTATCTTTGAGATAAATTCTGACTCTCCATGCTAGGGCACAATGAAACTCAGTCCATAGTGCTGATGTTCCATTTCTCTTGCAGGCGAGTTCTTTTGAGTAACACATACAAGCCTTTTTTTAAGCTCAGCACAGAGATAATGGTCCTTTTCAAGGTGGAGGTGCTATCAAATTAAAAGTAAATTAAAGGATTATTTTTAATGAATTACTTCAGTGCATACCATCAAGAATTTGTGTGTGTAAATATATGTATTTTCAGGAATCCCATATCTCTCTGAAGTAGAACATGTATAAAAGGTGACATTTTCTGGATAAGACCATTTATTTTAACAAATAGATGAGTCTTTACGATGAACCGGAGGCTGCAACAGCTGCTCTCTTGGGCTTCGGCATGGTTCCCTCACGGAATCCATTCCTACAAGTAGAAATATGGTTACCACTTTTTGAAAGGGTGATTTCTGCTCCAGGTTATTTTTCTAACAAGTAATGTTTTAGATCAAGTTCACCAGCTTTTTTCAGCTTCTCTCAGTAATGCACTGAAATCACTATGGAGTTCATATGTTCAGACATTTTTAATAAGAAACATCATTGACAAGCTGTTTGGAATAAGCAGTATGGTTTTCTCTCTCTTCTGCTGAAGTAAATTTGACTTCTTCAAAGAGGAAGATTTCAGTAACTGAGTAAACACTACAAGACTGAATCAGATACAGCACACCCACTGAAGGCACTCCTTACTTTATGTTCCTACTAAGCAACTCGGCAAAAGATTTCACATTTGTTAGTACTGAAGTGCAAGTCAATTTCTTGCAGAAATCCTCTGTCTCCAACCAGAGATTAAGACAGGCATGACAAAAGAAGAGTCAGCCCCACGCTTGCTTTTGGATATGACATTTCTACTTCAGCAACACTCGGTGGAAATCAGGCTGCAGTTGCACATCGTAAGGTCTTTTCTGGCTGCTGCTGGGAAAGACTGCGCTCACCAAAAAACCCACAGATGAATGGATCCCTCAACTACACCTAGGTTCAGGACATAAAAGACTCCTACTTTTCACTATAAAATCCAATCTACCTTTTTAGGAAAAGACTCTTGAATTGCTTGGTATTTTTCATCCAACTTTCGGGTATATCAGGCCAGAAGTTACAGAGCTCCATTTTAGAACACGGAGGTCATACAAAAGAAATTCTTAATGAGTTTAACAGTACAGTACCTCGTAAGTACAACTCAAAGCTTTATAACACATTTTAGAAACCTGTAACTCGGAATCTGAGTGTATTGGGTTTGCATGGCAAGGTTTTGGTAGCAGGGGGGCTACAGGAGTGGCCTCTGTGAGAAGCTGCCAGAAGCTTACCCCATGTCAGATAGAGCCAATGCCAGCCGGCTCCAAGACAGACCCGCTGCTGGCCAAGGCCGAGCCAATCAGCAACAGTGGTAGCGCCTCTGGGATAACATATTTAAGAAGGGGGAAAAAAAGTTGCTGTGCAACAGAAACTGCAGCTGGAGAGAGGAGTGAGAACATGTGAGAGAAACAACCCTGCAGACAGCAAGGTCAGTGAAGGAGGAGGGGGAGGAGGTGCTCCAAGTGCCGGAGCAGAGATTCCCCTGCAGCCCGTGGTGAAGACCATGGTGAGGCAGGCTGCCCCCCTGCAGCCCAGGGAGGACCCCACGCCGGAGCAGGTGGATGCCCAAAGGAGGCTGTGACCCTGTGGGAAGCCCACACTGGAGCAGGCTCCTGGCAGGACCTGTGGACCCGTGGAAAGAGAGGAGCCCACACTGGAGCAGGTTTTCTGGCAGGACTTGTGACCCTGGGGGGGACCCACGCTGGAGCAGTTCATGAAGAACTGCAGCCCGTGGGAAGGACTCATGCCGGAGAAGTTTGTGAAGGACTGTCTCCCGTGGGAGGGACCCCACGCTGGAGCAGGGGAAGAGTGTGAGGAGTCCTCCCCCTGAGGAGGAAGGTGTGGCAGAGACAATGTGTGGCAAACTGACTGCAGCCCCCATTCCCTGTCCCCCTGCGCTGCTCGGGGGGAGGAGGTAGAGAAAATCGGGAGTGGAGTTGTGCCCGGGAAGAAGGGAGGGGTGGGGGGAAGGTGTTTTAAGATTTGGTTTTATTTCTCATTACCCTACTCTGGTTTGATTGGTAAAAAATTTAAACTAATTTCCCCAAGTCGAGGCTGTTTTGCCCATGATGGTAATTGGCGAGTGATCTCTCCTTCTCCTTATCTCGACCCATGAGCCTTTCGATATATTTTTCTCTCCCCTCTCCAGCTGAGGAGGGGGAGTGATAAGAGTGGCTTTGGTGGGCACCTGGCGTCCAGCCAGGGTCAACCCACCACACTGATGTTACAGTTACTTACTGCTAACTGAACTCCAAATTAGAGAGCGACTACTGAAGTATTTCAATCCCGAACTTTTTTTGTGGGCAAGAGGGGATTGGAATGCATTTCAAGAATTGTCTCTTACAAAACCCCACGCTTCAGCGCAACCAGCAATTTCACTGACTCACAAATAGAGGCAATGCTACACAAAGCATACCGTTTCAAATGTGGACGTTTTATTACAATACCCTCTGTGTTCTGTACTGTCTACACTTAACAGAAACATCAGAGCTTGCTATACATTCTATCTATTAACAATGAGTGAGCTTTTTATTATTGGCAGCATATTCCTTTGAAGATATAAGGCATCATTTATTTCCACAATATATTTAAAAAGAAAGACCATACCACATTAAGTGTACTAAATAAGAGTGTTAACTTTGAATGACGAATTTTATAATTCAGTGAAATCCATGCAAGATTTCACATTACACTAGTTTGTAATAAAACGTCATACCTGAATCGACGGTAGACCCTTTTCAAGTGCCTCATGCGACCAGTACCAGTGGTGTTGCGTCTTTTAGCCTTTGCGCTCCAGTTATCTAGAACACAGAAGTTACTGTTACTCATCTGCACCAAATAATTAGTTGCACAGTACATTTGAATAGCACAACTATTCAATCTGACAGAAGCAAAAGAAAAAAAATAATTATAAATTAAAGTCAATTTCTGTGCAGTAATACTGCACGTTAGCTGAAATATAGTTAAATCAGTGTTAATTTCAAAAAAAGCTCCAAACACTGCAAGATGACACAGTATTCTTCCTTGGTTGGAAAAAAAGCCAGACTACTGAAGGTGACAAAGAAACACAAGTTTTTAAACTCAAGTCTGTTACTTACACTTTCTCTTACGCTTAGCAGGGTAACCACATTTCCCACAGGTAGATTTCTGCAGATGGTATGCCTTGGATCCACATCGACGACACAAGGTGTGTGTCTTATTTCGTCGCTTACCAAACGAGGATGTACCCTTTGTCTGAAAAACATTTCAAGACATTGCACATTGTAAAGATCATTAGCACTCACAAGTCACGTAACTCAAAAGATAAACTCCTCTAAAAACCACATGCAAATTCACGAAGTCCAATAAACGTGTCAGAGGCACACTGAAACACCGACTCAGTTTCGCCTATAGGTATCCTCCATTTTTAGAAAACAGTTCCTTACACCTCTTTGCCATTCCTACCCCCCCACCCAGTGCTGAAATAAAACAAAGCTACCAAGTGGTTATCTCCAACTCCCTTCTCATCTCCCCCAAATTCATCACTGATAAACAGTAAACTGCTTTTTCCTGAGGAAAGGTATTTATTTCACGCAGATCACCACACGGTACGCTCACAAGAAGCTTTGGCGACCAAACCCCTTCCTGATATGTTATCTGAAAGGTTTGCCTCATCCCCCAGGGAGACCGCTGGCCTGGCCAGGCCCACAGCGAGCACGGAGGAGACCCCAAAGGAGACCCCAGAGGCACCCCGGCACACGGCCTGTGCTGGTTTTGGCTGGGATAGAGTTAATTTTCTTCATAGCAGCAAGTATGGGGCTGTGTTTTGGATTTGTGCTGAAAACAGCGTTGATAATGCCAAGATGTTTTCGTTACTGCTGAGCAGCGCTTACACAGAGTCAAGGCCTTTTCTGCCCCCCACCCCACCAGCGAGTAGGCTGGGGTGCACAAGAAGTTGGGAGGGGACACAGCTGGGACAGCTGACCCCAACTGACCAAAGGGATATTCCAGACCATGTGACGTCATGCTCAGCATATAAAGCTGGAGGAAGAAGGGGGGGGGGGGGGGACGGACACATTCGGAGTTATGGCGCTTTGTCTTCCCAAGTAACTGTTACGTGTGATGGAGCCCTGCTTTCCTGGGGATGGCTGAACGCCTGCCTGCCGATGGGAAGTAGCGAATGAATTCCTTGTTTTGCTTTGCTTGTGCGCGCAGCTTTTGCTTTACATATTAAACTGTCTTTATCTCCGCCCACGAGTTTTCTCACTTTTACCCTTCTGATTTTCTCCCCCATCCTACTGTGAGGGAGGTGAATGAGCGGCTGCGTGGTGCTCAGTTGCCGGCTGGGGCTAAACCACGACACGGCCCCATACCCCACCGCGGCCTCCCCGCCCAGGACGAGACGCCCCGCGCCCCCGCCCAGGCCAGGAGCGGCGGCGCCCACCACCAGGCCCTCAGGCCCTGGCCCCGCAGCGGCCTCCCCGCAGCGCCGTCCCGCCACCGAGCCCGGCCACAGCAGGGCGCAGGGCCGCCCCGCGGCCCCACAGGGCCCGGCGCGGCAGCGGATGGTGACGGATACCCTACGCCCGGACCCCAGCGCTCACCATCTTCTCCGGGCGCCAGCACCAAAGAGGCTGAGCTGGGCCCCGCCCCGCTTCCGCTATAGCCCGGCAAGCGCTTCCGGGGGCGCGTCGGGAGTGCCCGGCTAGGCGCGGTGGAGGGGTCCGGTCCGGTCTGGTGGCCTGGCTGGGGAGGCCCGGCGCGGCAGAAATCGAGTGCTCTGCTTGACTTGGCCTCGCCCCAGGTTGTGCTCAGGAGTCCTCTCCGTGTGGTGGCCCCTTCCCTCCAGGCCCGGCCTGCTGGGACAGACCGGAGCCCCCGAAAGCCCTGGTGTCCTGGGTGAGACCCTCGGGGGCCCCAGGCTCCAAAAGCTCGGTTGTCCCTGGTGACACCACCCCAAAACTGGTGCTTATTAGGGCGTCGCAATGTGTCCTAGGCCATGGTGCAACTGGTCCCAGAAATAATGACTAGGGGGTATCTATGTGTAAATATGTCTCTACCTGGTCAAGAAAATATTTAACACACCTAAGTTGCCTTACTGGCACATAATTTTTAACTCTAATGCGTCTTCTCTGCAATAGTGCCCATGCTGCTATTCACAGGTACCTATAGCTCCACTTCAGGCTGCAGAATCAAGTCCTGGCCCTATTTCCACGTTCAGTGAAAACTTTTCATGACTGAAATTCAGGGACAGGGTATTCTTGGCTGTAATACATACTTTCAAAGTGAACTGCCTTAAAAAATAGGCAGCCCCTACTGCACACTCTGCTTGTCCATGTCCCCCCCCCCAGCCTCCCCCACACCACGTGACAGTCTGCCTGCAGTCTAAAGCACCGCAATGGACATCATTAATGCAAAATCATTTTTTATTCAGATGCACCATTTAAATTCTCACATGCTAGCCTACTACGCATCTTCAGTAGACTCACAATCTGTAGGCAATTTTATCTTAGAAGAGTTAATTTTGGGGAAATAACATGTACAGAGAGAACTTGAAGAAATTTGTGTTTATCTTATCACCAGTTCAACACCTACTTGTCTCAAACAAAGTCAGAAATTGATGATAAAACCAATTTATTTAACCTTGATTGTAGAATTGTATAACCTTGTGTGGAATGATTGCTGGAGGTGACTTATTGATATGTCCACCTCTTAAGAGAAGGTAAACTTCCAGGGTGGAATGCGGTGGATATGCAAGGAATCTGTTCCATAATAATTCCCTAAGCAACATAACCTGCAACCTTAGATGTTAGCAACACCAGGGGAGCTTGGTATGCTGACTCTAAGAGAAACAACACGGAGGGTGGAGCAGAATGGAAACACCGCAGCCAGGCTCTGTGATATCATCGCAGGGATGGGAACTGGATGGTACTATGGAACTGATAAACTGCATAGCTGTTGCCCTGAGCCAGCCCTGAACCAGCAGGTTTTCATTTTCTGTCAAAATTATGTTCTCTGGGTGAACTTTGCTCATTATAATCTCATTATAATACCAAAACACACCTCCATTCCAAAGGCTACCTGCCTTCAAGGTGCAACCACCCCTCACTGAGCATGCGCTCTGAATTTCTCTAGCTCATACCAATCGTCATAAAGGTATGTATGACTGGAGTCACTCAAGCTCCACCTAAAAATAAGAAAGTAGTATAAAATGGCTTAAGAGAGGAGGAATGCTAGGGAAGATACCATCATAGACAAGTCAGGAGGACATTGCTGACTTCTGGGATCAGTCGACGGGCCGAACCTCTCTTTCCCCCCCCCCCTAGGGACGCCTATTGGGCAAGATTCGAACCCTCAGTTATACCGAGTGCTTCCCCGGGAAACTTAGAAATCTCTATAGAGTTTTTCCTTAATTTAACGCGTTTGTAGTCAGCTGTCTTATTCATATTCTTGGTACTTGCACATGCTTTGCAGACAGTGTATTTATCACCAGCAATCCAAATGAATCTGCACTTCTGTTGCTTTAATAAACTGTACTATTCATTAATCTAGCCGTGAGAGTTGAATGTGACCAAACTCCTTAAGTCTGGCCATGTTAGTTCATTGAACGCAACTAGATGAAAGTACATTGCGCTATTTGTGCATCCGTGATCGAATTAGTTCAATATATTGAATGCGACTGGACTTAGAGTGTCGAATTGGGCATCACTCAGAATCTAAGCCTAGCCGCCCCCAGCCCCTCTGATATCTGAGGACAAGCTGGAACGCAAGGGGGTTTATTTTCTGCCAAACTTCTTTACCCTTTAATGCAACATCTTGTCTAACAGCTCTTGATAAAAGTACGTATTTATCTGGCAGGCTAGATCTTATTCCTTCTGCTTCTGGTTTACTGAAGCTGACTAAAAATGCAATTATTCCAAAAATGAAGCTGTCTGGGCCTGCCACAAGCCAGCAAACTGTGAGGAACTCTTCCACGATGAACGTGTGGACAGTTGAACCCCTGTAACATGGAGCTTGCTGTCCAGAAAAAGGCACGATCCCCAAAGCAATTAAGCCGTGTCCGACTGCTGCATTTTCACTCCTGGACAAACCAGCCTTGTACGGTTGTCTCAATATTAATTTATCCTCACTTGTTTCCTGAGCGTGGCCTCTCACTGAATTCCTTTGGTGCTGATTTATGTGCTGGGAGGCTTTTGACTTCTGCTAAGGTTGAGGGATGGGGCTGTCCTGGGTTCAGCTGGGATAGAGTTAATTTTCACAGGAACCTGGGAGGGGGCACAGCCGGGGCAGCTGACCTGAACTAGCCGAGGAGCTATTCCATACCATGTGCCATCATGCTCAGTATATAACTGGGGAGCGGGCTGGGGGTGCTCTCTCGGCTTTCGGTGTGGGAAGTGGCGGAGCGTTGAGTTCTGGGTGGTGAGCAGTTGCACTGTGCATCACTTGCTTCGTATATTCTTTTATTAGTACCGTTCTTGTTGTTGTAACTTCTCTTTTTGTGTTGTCCCAGTAAATTGTCCTTATCTCAACCCTCGGGGTTCTGGTTTTTTTTTTCTTTTCTCCTCCCCATCCCACCGGAGGGGGGCGGGAGGAGTGATCGAGCGGCTGCGTGGTCCTTTGTTACCGGCTGGGCTGAAACCACGACAGGGGCAAAAAGTAATTTTGACTTTAGCTGCATTGTTTCCAGATGCACAAATGTGTGGCCCAGGCTGTTCACTCAGCTCTTTCATTTTGATTGGTAATTTCCATCCCTGGAATAACACCTAAGGCAGAGGTCTTTGCTCATATTCATTTTACCTCACCTGAAAATCCAGGCATTTAGTCCATCCATGGTCCCGCTGTAGTTAAAGGAGAGAGATAAATGGTTCCAAAGGGTAAATCATCCCATCTTAAGTTAGGTGTCTAAAGTAGGCTGGATAAATCATCCTTGGGAGGAACCCTTCTCCTTCCATTAATTCTAACAGAAGCCTAGACAGCCCCCTTAGGCTAGGCACATAGATGGCTGAAGTTAGGTAAAATTAATTTTGCTCTGACTGACTTAATGAAAATATTTTTATAGCAATTCTGTCTTCCTTGCCAAAAATCAAAAGAGGAAACTCAGTGTCCTATGGATGAAATGCCATGCAGAAAAAAAAAAGCCCAATTAATTCAAAGTATGAATACATCCTACAGGCTGGACTGGGTCATTTTTCTCCCAGCAACTTTGCTCTGTGTCTTTTAACTAGTGCCTCCTTTCCTTTCTTTCTCGTTAGATCTCAGAAATCTGGAAGATGCTGTGAAGACATTGGACAGATGCCATGGCAACAGCCTCCAAAGGAAGTATGTTGGTTTGGCTGCCTGCAAGGATATGCTGCCAGAGGAATTATTCTTGTCCTTTTGTGGGATAAAAATAATCTTGTTCATTTACATGTCTTCAAACCTGTTGGGAAAGAAAGATTTTTTTTAATTTTTTTTATATCATCATGCAATCGTCTTCAGTATTCAGGAGCACTGGATACTTCTAGGGTAGGGAATGGGCAGAGCTGTGGCTGATCCAGTACAATCCCAGAAGCTCTTAGTCCCCGTGCAGGTCGCGGGTGAGGATAGAGTTCACTGCCAATAGTGAACTCCAGCCTGCTCAAAACCCACAGACTCATGTACTAGCAACTGCTGAATGGTACCAGCCTAAATTCAGCACTGGCTAATTCACCCTTCTGCTTCGATGCATAGGAAGTAGTCCAAACGATTTAGAAGGTGGCACATCTGGATTTCAGGACTGTCTTTTCGATGTAGGAAACAGAAGTCTGTCTCTGCAGCCTGTGTCCCATCGCAGCTTCCGCACAGCACTTTTGGTCCAGCCAGGTCCAGTGATGGGAGAAACTCTTTGTCATGCCAGCAAACACTGTGATCCTATTAAGCATCTAGATCAGGGTTTATGGAATACCGTGGAGGCAGGTGCCTTTCTGTATCCCCTAACACGATGTTCTGCAACCTGTCCGATCGGGTCGGGGTTGAAAAACTGAAGCAAAATGCAACACTGGACATGTTGTGTAACCTACAGCTAATGCGTAACTAGGGATAAAGATTTCATTTTGGTCATATAAACAATTTCGCTTACAATTGTGAAGAATCTCTTACCATCACATTTTTCCCACGACTGGCATGATCCACATGATATTTCAGCTGCCTGAGGTATTTTGCAGCTTTCTGCATTAGTAAGAGAATATTTTCTGCCCATGCACTCCAAGGCATGCATCTTGCAAACAGTTAAAGGTGTGTTTCACTTGGTTCTTTGATCTGTAGCACAGATGTCCAGGGAAGGACTGAAAACAAAAGCAAGAATCACATTATTTAAATGTGCTTTATCTTGGTACTTCTTAAAAAGAGCTGAGGGAATGGAAAACATTCAAGGGCTCAGGTCCATTTTCCCTGTTCACTGAAGTACACCCTATGAGGGCAGCGAGGGAACTTGAGACTTAGACACGTGAATAATTCAGACTTCTTAAAATCATAGAATGGCTTGGGTTGGAAGGGACCTTTAAAGGTCATCTAGTCCAACCCCCCTGCAATGAGCAGGGACATCTTCAGCTAGATCAGGTTGCTCAGAGCCCCGTCCAACCTGGCCTTGAATGTTTCCAGGGATGGGGCATCCACAACTGCTCTGGGCAACCTGTTCCAGCGTTTCACCACCCTCCTCGTAAAAGATTTCTTCCTTATATCTAGTCTGAATCTACCCTCTTTTAGTTTAAAACCATTACCCCTTGTCCTATCGCTACAGGCCCTACTAAAAACTCTGTCCCCATCTTTCTTATAAGCCCCCTTTAAGTACTGAAAGGCTGCAATGAGGCCTCCCAAGAGCCTTCTCTTCTCCAGGCTGAACAACCCCAACTCTCTCAGCCTTTCCTCATAGGAGAGGTGTTCCAGCCCTCTGATCATTTTTGTGGCCCTCCTCTGGACCTGCTCCAACAGGTCCATGTCTTTCTTGTACTGAGGACTCCAGAGCTGGACGCAGTACTCCAGGTGGGGCCTCACCAGAGCGGAGTAGAGGGGCAGAATCGCCTCCCTTGACCTGCTGGCCACGCTTCTTGTTATGCAGCCCAGGATATGCTTGGCTTCCTGGGTTGCGAGTGCACATTGCCGGCTCGTGGCCAGCTTTTCATCCACCAGTACCCCCAAGTCCTTCTCTGCAGGGCTGCTCTCAATCCCTTCATCCCCCAGCCTGTATTGATGCTGGGGGTTGCCCTGACCCAGGTGCAGGACCTTGCACTTGGCCTTGTTGAACCTCATGAGGTTCACATGGGCCCACTTCTCGAGCTTGTCCAGGTCCCTCTGGATGGCATCCCATCCCTCAGGTGTGTCAACTGCACCACTCAGATTGGTGTCATCTGCAAATTTTCAGTTGAAAAACTGAAGCAAAATGCAACACTGGACATGCCCATCCATTTTTTTCTTCCATCCCTCTGGGGTACAAGCCCCTCTGCCTCAAGCTGATCCTATCCAAGGCCCATAGACCTTCCTGACCTCCTTGCTCTGCCCTGGCACTTTGATGGGGAAGAGGAGAATCACCCACTTCCAGTCCCTCCCCACAAGTAAAGCAGAGCAGCTTTACAGATAAGTCCAGCTCAGGGACAGGGAGACCAAAACCAGGGCTGGCTAGGCAATACAGAGGAAGGTGGGTATGAGCACCAAATACCCTCAGCGGCATTTGTTTTGCATAGGTTTGGTGTCATACTACGTAGCACCATCGCCAGGGTGCAGTACAGCCATACAGTCCCTGATGTGACTATGGTGGGATTTGCTCCAAAATGGAGTAGTTGTTTTGGTTCTATGAAACTTGAACACTGCTGAAAGGACTTGTGTGTGGCAAATGCAAGACTGATATCCAAGCAATTTCTGTCTAATGTCATCATATTGGCATCACTTATTTGTGCACGTGGCACGCCCTTTGTGCAAGTGAGGATGACTACAAGGGATAGGAATGGTGAAGATTCAACCTTGATGTATGCCAGAAGCTAGTTAGTGCTTGATACCAATTATCTTAGGAGATGCAGACAAGCTGAAGTCTTTATTTCTAAATGTGATCTCTTAGATCAAAGGAATGCTTTTAGGTCCTCTTGGATATTGAACACTTTGACCTAGGTAACAATGTCTCAGGAAGGCTGCAGGAGAACTGATGAATTCAAGGGCAAAATTTTCATGAGGGTCAGTTTGGATGCCTTTGTTTCTGGATATCATCTTGATTTGCAGAGGTAGACACCTCGTTGGAATTAGTGGGGAAGAAAATACCCTGAATATCTGTTACCAAGCAGCCACAAGAAACGTAACTTTATTTGTATGGTATCCAGATTCTTCAGTTTGAAAAGAAAACTTTCATGTGTGAATTTGAACCAGAAACATTGGTCACCACAAGATGACAGTATAGTTCAACTAAAACTTTTCTCCTAAACAACTCTGTAAAAACTCTCTAAAAAGTAACAGTAAATTAGGTTAATAAATTGAAAACAATATTATTTGTACAGTTCTTAAATCTCTATGACAATAACAGAAAATATGAGCAAACAGCAATGCTTATGAAAAAGGCTGTTGCATTCTGCTAAGAAACTAATGATTATAATACAAAAAGATTTCTATTTGTTTAAAATGAAAATGGGTAGAAGAAAATTAAACAGCTGTCACTAACTTAGGAAATTGTTTGTTAAAATATAGTGGAAATGATCAAAAAATTATCAAACCTCTTTGTATAACAAAGCTTATACAATGTGTATTTAATACGTTTGATACTGTTGCTTCCTATAGCCAGTCCTCAATGGGAAGGGAAAAGCCCCTTTATCACAACTATGTACTCTTTCCATGCATTCACACTCTTCCATAAAATACAGTACAAAATGTGACCTCACATGTAGCACACTGAAATCAATGCCAGAGTTTAATAATAAAAATCAATTATTCAAACTCACACTAAAGAGGGCCTCCAAGTGTTTTTCTCAATACTGAATTAGAAATTTTTATAGTCACTCATCCTTTCTATTTATGATGGCATGAATAGGTTCGTACTGATGATCACTTAACATCTCTTCTACAATGCTCATGAACAGTGCTCATATAGGTAAGTTACATTAGAAGAGCAATATTTTTTTATTATGGCTCCTTAGCATTGGACAGAGAGACCAGATAATAGTCTTCAGCTCACCGACAAATGCTCGGAGGGTGGCACTAATACTCAGTAGATCATGGTTTAAGCATGACTACCATCACAAACATAGCAGGAGCAAGAGCTTCCCACTCACTTCCTCAACTGCATTTAACCTTTACCTTGGGATGGCTGGGAAGGATCCTGGGTCCTTTCCCACAAGAAACCCCACTAAAATCTTTCTTTGTTGTTACATCTTGCTAGGGGAACAGGGGCAACATACCTCTGTACAGCAGAGGTAACTACAAACCTGGTACACGCTTGTTACACAGTGCAACAGCATCTTGCAGAATTTTAAAATTTCCCTAGGTTGTGTTTCTTTTTAATGCTTATACTTAGACACATTACAGAGTTGTGGGGCATTCTTGCACCAAAGCAGTAAGTCTCAAAGGGGATTTCACTGGCTAGCCTCAAGCTTGCAGAGGTGGTTGCATGGCAATTTGGGCTGAGCACCAGAAAGGGTGCATACGAGAAAGACGCAAGTTCCTTTACAAGGTAACAGCCATTTTCTTCTCTTTTCAGTTGTATAACAACTAAATATTCTTGTCTTGTTAGTATTATTTTGATAACAAACAACCTATATTGATCTTGTTTTGTTTGATACTGTTGTCTTAAACCTTTGTTGCATTATTCATGCACAAATATATGCACACACAAGCCTAGAACAAAATTTTCAATGGAGATGCACAAAAAGCATTTGAGCCACCACAGTCCGGAATTGTAGTCTGCATCGCATTCCAGGTGGAAAGGCCCAGCTTCTAACCATGATCCCCTTAAACTGCAGTAGAGTTGCTATCCTGGTGTTTTGGGTTTGTGTGGCGGGGTTTTGGTAGCGGGGGAGGGGGCTACAGGGGTGGCTCCTGTGAGAAGCTTCTAGAAGCTTCCCCGGCTCCAAGTCGGACCCACATCTGGCCAAGGTCGACCCAATCAGTGATGGTGGTAGCGCCTCTGGGAGAACAGATTTCAGAAGGGAAACCTGCAGTGGGGGAGGAGATTGGAGTGCAAGAGAAACACCTATGCAGATAGCAAGGTCAGTGAAGAAGGAATGGGAGGAGGTGTGCTGCAGGAGGTGATGCCCGTGGTGAGACGGCAGGCTGTCCCCCTGCAGCCCATGGAGGGGAGCGGGGCAGCAGATGCCCACCTGCAGCCTGGGGAGGAGCCCACGCCAGAGCAGGTGGATGCCCCCACAGATGGCCGTGACTCCATGGGAAAGCCCGCATTGGAGCAGTTTGTGACTGAAGATTGGCCCACAGATAGGACCCACGCCAGGGAAGTTCATGAAGAACTGCAGCCCGTGGGAAGGACTCATGCTGGAGAGGTTTGTGAAGGACTGTCTCCCATGGGAGGGACCCCACGCTGGAGCAGGGGAAGAGTGTGAGGAGTCCTTCCCCTGAGGAGGAAGGAGCGGCAGAGACAATGTGTGGCGAACTGACTGCAACCCCCATTCCCTGTCCCCCTGCACTGCTGGGGGGAGGAGGTAGAGAAAATCAGGAGTGGAGTTGATCCGGGAAGGAGGGAGGGGTGGGGGGAAGGTGTTCTAAGGTTTGGTTTTAGTTCTCAGTATCCTTGTTTTGATTTGATTTGTAGTAAGTTAAATTGATTTTGTTTCTTCCCCAAGCTGTGCCTGTCTTTTGCCCGTGACCATAAGTGGTGAGTGATCCCTCCCTGTCCTTGTCTCAACCCACGAGCCTTTCTTTATATTTTCTCCTCATCCCATGGGGGCCAGGGGTGGGGAAGAGTGAGCGAGTGGCTTAGTGGTGCTTTGTTGCCATCTGGGCTTAAACCACAACATCTTCCCAGGGTACCTCTCCCTGCTTCCACTGTGCATTTCCTTCTTGCCCTTTAGTTTGATCACCAGATCTTGACTTATCCATGCCAGTCTCTTGCCTTCCTTTCCTGATTTCTTACACCTGGGGATCAAGAGCTCTTGCACTCTATGGAAAGTGTCCTTAAAGATCTGCCAGCTCTGTTCTGCTCTGTTGTCCCTGAGAGCAGTTTCCCAGGGGGTCCTATTGACTAACTTCTTGAACAGCTGGAAGTTTGCTTTCCTAAAATTCCGGGTCCTGACTTTACTCTTCGGCTGTCCCATATCCCTCAGGACTGCAAAACTCCACCAGTGCATGATCACTGCAGTCCAGGCTGAACAGGGAACTCCTCTTGGAACTCAGGAGGAAAAAGAAATTGTATGATCTCTGGAAGCGAGGTCAGGCTCACTTGCAGGAAGATTACAGAGCTGTGGTTCGTATATGCAGGCAGAAGACACGAAAGGCCAAAGCTCAATTAGAGTTGAAACTGGCCAGTATTGTGTCAGACAACAAGAAAGGCATTTTAAAGTACGTTAATAGCAAGAGAAGGTCCAAGAAAAGAATTGGACCTATACTTGTTGAAGATGGTCACCTGACTAATAGGGATGAAGAAAAAGCGGAGGCATTCAATGCTTTTTTTGCCTCATTCTTTAATAATACTGATAGACCTTGGGCTACCCAGTCCTCTGAGTCGGAGGACCACGAATGCAGGAACAGTGACTTTCCATTTGCGGACACTGAAATTGTAAGGGACCAGCTGTATCAGTTGAATGTTCACAAGTCCATGGGGCATGATGGGATTTATCCCAGAGTACTGAAGGAGCTAGGGGATGTTATGGCAGGACCCCTCTCAATCATCTACCAAAGGTCTTGGGAGTCTGGGGAGGTCCCTGCTGACTGGAAGCTAGCCAATGTTATTCCAATCTACAAGAAGGGCGTGAGGGAAGACCCAGGGAACTACAGACCTGTTAGTCTAACCTCAGTTCCTGGAAAAATTATGGAGAAGATCATACTGGGTACTACTGAAAAGCATTTAAAGAACAATGCAATCATCAGGCACAGTCAACACGGGTTCACAAAGGGAAAGTCCTGTCTAACTAATTTGATATCCTTCTATGATAAGGTCACCCGCCTAGTGGATGAAGGGAAGGCAGCGGATGTAGTTTTTCTGGATTTTAGTAAGGCTTTTGATACTGTCCCTCACAGCATCCTTCTGGACAAGTTGTCCAACTGTGAGATGAGCAGGTACACGGTGCGCTGGGTGAAGAACTGGCTGAAGGGCAGGGCTCAAAGGGTTGTAGTGAATGAGGCTACATCTGGCTGGTGAATGGTCACCAGCAGTGTTCCTCAGGGCTCAATCCTCACTCCAGTTCTCTTTAATATTTTTATCAATGATCTGGATGCAGGAGTTGAATGCACCATTAGCAAGTTTGCTGATGATACTAAACTGGGAGGTGCTGTTGACTCTCTCGAGGGACAAGAGGCCTTGCAGAGGGATCTAGATAGATCAGAGCATTGGGCAATCATCACTGGGATGAAATATAACAAGAACAAATGCCTGATTCTGCACCTGGGACAGAGTAATGCTGGACACAAGTATAAATTGGGAGAGGAGTGGCTGGAGAGCAGCCCTGCAGAAAGGGATCTGGGTGTGCTGGTTGACAGCAGGCTCGATATGAGTCAGCAGTGTGCCCTGGCAGCCAAGAGGGCAAACCGCATTCTGGGGTGCATCAAACACAGTATAACCAGCTGGTCAAAAGAGGCGATTATACCGCTGTATTTAGCGTTGGTGCAGCCTCACCTTGAGTACTGTGTGCAGTGCTGGGCCCCACAATTTAAGAAGGATGTTAAGGTCATTGAATGCACCCAGAGGAGGGCAACAGAGCTGGTGAAAGGGCTGGAAGGCATGTCCTTCCAGGAGTAGCTGAGGACTCAGGGTTTGTCTAGTTTGGAGAAAAGGAGGCTGAGGGGCGACCTCATTGCTCTCTATAGCTTCCTGAGGAGGGGAAGGGGAGAAGGAGGTGCTGATCTCTTCTCCCTGGGATCCAGTGACAGGATGCATGGGAATGGTTCAAAGCTGCACCAGGGGAGGTTCAGACTTGACATTAGGAAATATTTCTTTACCGAGAGGTTGGTCAAACACTGGAACAGGCTTCCTAGAGAGGTAGTTGATGCCCCAAGCCTGTCAGTGTTTAAGAGGCATTTGGACAATGCTGTTAATAACATGCTTTAACTTTTGGTCACCCCTGAAGCGGTCAGGCAGTTGGACTAGATGATCGTTGTAGGTCCCTTCCAATTGAACTATTCTATTCTATTCTAATTTGTTATTTATTTACTTTATCTCACATCTCACTTCAGGCATCATAAAGAATTTACATTTATCTTGCTCTGGGGCTACCACAAATGAATGCTTTCCCTTGTCACTCTGGCTCTTCTCTACAAAGAAAAATATAAGATCACTTTAAAGTAGAAAAACCTGTCACTTGTACAGCATGCTTTATCCTGTCTGGAATTGTGCAGTTTGCCTTTAATATTCGGATGTGAGACACAAACTATAAGGAAAAAAAGGCTTTGCAGTGAAATGGACAATTGCATGTTCTAAATTTATTGAAGATAAAGCCTGTTTCCCCAGGTGAAGTAAGTTTGCCTTCCTTCATCAAAATCACTGTTGCATTTTATTATTTTCACCAGCTGAAAACCTTCCCTAAGTACAAATGCTTTGCTGATGAAGGTCAGCTCAAGTCTGCAGTTACAAATGTTATCTTCTGTTTATTCTGGAATATGTTTTTCCTGTATCAGGCATTTTCAGCTTTCCATTTACTGGAACTGAGGCATACTGGCTCCATCAGGGAATTCCCCTAACATCCATGTACGATTTCCATCTTATACTACTTTAATAAAAATAGAGGACAAAACATTGCCCAGCATTATTAGTGTGTGCAAAGAGGACACAGAAAATAAATGGAGCTTTTTGAACGTTTTTTTTTTATCCGATCACAACACAGAGCTCACAATCCTGTGGCCACAAGACCTAGATTAGATTAGCACATGCAACACAGCCAGTCTTCTGGAAAGGAAGGTTGTGCACCAGCTGGCAGGGCGCAACGAGATGCTGTTACTGGTCTGCCTGCCAAGGGGGCAGATTTGCAGAAAGGTATCAAATGGGGTTTTCCAAAATGTCTGGTTAAGTAGCTCCCATTATTTTGACTGGAACTACACCTTAGCACCTTTCTGTCTCTGAAAGGCTGCCTTTGGATGAAGCAGGGTAAACTCAGCTTCACCGACACTTACGCAGATGGTGGAGAACATGCCAGTACTTACAATTTTAGATGTGGTTTATCATGTTAGTTAGTACTTGCTAACTAATTGCTGTAAATTAGAAACATTTTTCAGTTGTGCTTGAACATATGTTAGGGGGAGATGTCTCCTAAAGAGTGGCTGCTTGAGAAGGGAAAAATGCCTGAGTCAATGTTGCACTGTAAAAAGGTCGCAAAACTGTGACATGTCCAAGCCTACTTATTTTGTCTTACTGTATTTTAACATCAGAATGGGGGTTGCAGTCAGTTCATCACACGTTGTCTCTGCTGCTTCATCCTCTTCAGGGGCAGAACTCATCACACTCTTCCCCTGCTCCAGAGTGGGGTCCCTCCCACAGGAGACAGTTCACCACGAACTTCTCCAACGTGGGTCCTTCCCACGGGCTGCAGTTCTTCACGAATTGCTCCAGCATGGGTCCCTTCCACGGTGTGCAGTCCTTCAGGAGCACACTGCTCCAGCGTGGATCCCCCGCGGGGTCACAAGTCCTGCCAGAAAAAACCTGCTCCGTGGGCTCCTCTCTCCACGGGTCCACAGGTCCTGCCAGGAGCCTGCTCCAGCACGGGCTTCCCACGGGGTCACAGCCTCCTTCAGGCACCCACCTGCTCCGGCGTGGGGTCCTCCACGGGCTGCAGGTGGAGATCTACTCTGCCATGGACCTCCCTGGGCTGCAGGGGGACAGCCTGCCTCACCATGGTCTTCCCCATGGGCTGCAGGGGAATCTCTGCTCTGGTGCCTGGAGCACCTCTGTGGACACATATTTAGCTAACAGTCACAAGAGCATTCCAGACGCCTTTAGAAGGCCTTGAACAGAATAAACAAGAAGACAAAAAAAGAAAGATGCCAATTAGAAGAACACAGGTGCACATTCCACGATAAAGGGAACTTGGCACAAAGAACCTCAGTTCGGCAGTTTATCTTGACCAATTAGACTGAGACAAGTTTCACATGCTTTAGTTGATATAACCAATTATGTCCTATGTTTATGCACGTGTACAGTGTCAATATAACCAATCATATTTTATGCTTGTGCGCGTGGACACTATATGCTTGCATGCAGCAACCAATCAAAGCTTTTAAGGAACTTGGAGAATTGTATAAGAATGATCAGCTATGCTCAATAAACTGGCGACTTTGATCATCATATTGGTGTCCTGTCGTCCGTCCCCGCATGGAATTTTGCAACACACCTCCTCCCCCTCCTTCTGCACTGACCTTGGTGTCTGCAGAGCTGTTTCTCTCACGTGTTCTCACTCCTCTCTCCGGCTGCAGTTTCTGTTGCGCAGCAACTTTTTTTTCCCCTTCTTAAATATGTTATCCCAGAGGCACTACCACTGTCGCTGATTGGCTCGGCCTTGGCTGGCGGTGGGTCCGTCTTAGAGCCGGCTGGCATTGCCTCTGTTGGACATAGGGGAAGCTTCTAGCAGCTTCTCACAGAAGCCACCCCTGTAACCCCCCCGCTACCAAAACCTTGCCACACAAACCCAATACAGAGGCCTCTAAATATAAAAACGTAACTCTCTCTCTAATCTTCCTGGGTGTCATGTTCTCAGACAAATGCATGTGACTAATTTTATGCTTGGGAAAAAAGGTCAGAACTTCGCGAATTCTGCATTCAAATGTTGTCTGCTTTTCACCATTATGTTAGTTGGCCAAATAAATGCTATGGCCTCTACCTTACAAACTTGCCTTGCACTGACAGGTTGGCATTTTAAACATCCATCCTTCCCCAGGGTAATGTATGTCTCTGACTTGCATTTTCAGGATTAATCTAAAGCACATTAAACCCAAAAGATTTATTATTGAACAAAAGAAAAGCAAATGATGCCCAGTCATATGTGTATACATGTGTATATATCTCTATGCAGGTGCATACACGTGGATGGTTACATACTTAGCAGTAGCAACAATGTTTTCTTTCTTTTCTTTTTAATTAAAAAAAACAACCACAAAAGCTTGTCTGATTCATAGCTAGACACAGCCTAAATCTAAGCCCAGACATTATGGCTGAAATTTGCTAACTTGGAAGCCCAGGGCTGAGTGTCTAAATATAACTAATAATGTTAATTCTTTTATACTTCCAAATGTAAAGTTAGATTCAAACAGTTGGCTACCTTACCCTTTCAATTTTCTGACTTTTTATGTAGAATCACATGCTTGCCTAGGTATATCTCTGCCATCACATTCCCTCCATGTGTTACTCAGCTATGCTTCAAGTGCATATGTGAATGATTTTACTTCTCACCAACCATTCCTTAGAACGTGACTTGATGTTGTTCTCCTCCCAGAAGACTTCTGGGTAGCTGGAGAAACACACATGCATGCCTTATAGCACCTTCTGTCTCCAAAGGTAAGCAGGTAATTCGGTTTTACAAGGCCCATCCAGGATTGGCACCTGTTAGTGTTAAAAGCACTGGTACAGCATGTACATGGTACAGTGCATTTTCAAATTTTTCATGTATGTTGCATTTAGAAAGTATCTGAGTACGTGAATAAATAAAAAGCTGTGCACAAAATGTGCATTAGGTAAATATAAGGTGTCTGATTTTCTTTCAGAAACACGTATTTGCTTCTCACAAATATTTGCTGTTCATACATTTCAAGATTTGCTTTAGATCTAACATTCAGGGAAAAAAAAAATACATATGTTTACAGTGAAGTGGAAGGTCAGAGAAGAAAACATTGGAGAAAACTGGGGCACTCATGTTTAATCTGAAAACCAGTAAAAATAAGCCTAATATATTAGGATCGGTAGCCCTTGACCTTATGGGAGACTTCAACTTCCTAGACATCAATTGGGAATACCATACTGCTGTGATGAGCAAGTCTGGGAAATTCCCAAAGTTTGTGGAAGATAACTTCTTGTCACAAGTATTCAGTGAGCCAACTGGGAAAGATGCCCTCCTAGACTTGTTGTTTGTGAATAGAGAAGGACTCGTGGGAGATGCGATGGTAGGTGGCTGTCTTGGCCACAGTGATCATGAAATGGTTGAGTTAAAAATCTTTGGTGTAATGAGAAAAAAGATCATTAATGTTTAGTAGATTGTTGCCATTTTCACTAACGGTAAGGGAAAATCAGCCCCATCTTCTCTGTAAATTACACTCTGTCCCTCACTGCTGTGCTGTCAGGGGATTGGGGAGCTCCCTGTGAGAGACTGAAAGAGTTAATGTCTCGAACATTGTGGTGGGGCAAGTTCTGCTTAAAGACAGACCCTGCAGAGCAAGGAACCAAGGTGAAAAGCCCATCAGCTCAGACATCAGCAACAGGAGGGGGAGGGCGTGCTGGAGGCTGCGCAGCTCCCTGTTCTGATACAAAGATCAAACAACGGCCCTGTCTGCAGGGAAGGAGAAGTTACTCCCCAAATGACCCCCAAGCCCAAAGGCTCACAAACTGCTCATTAGCCTGATGAGTTCCGGTGCCCGCCTGAAGGAGGGGCAAGGATGATAAAAGGACACAAACTGAAGCCCAGGGTGTGCAAGCCCACTGGGACTGGGCCCCTCGGCTGACTGGACCCCTCGGCTGACTGGACCAACGCTGGACCCAGCACCAGTGAAATCTTTCTCTTCCTTTTTCTCTCTCTCGTCTTCTCTCTTTCCTTTTCCACAATCCCTATACCTCATCCCTTTAAGACATAAAACTGTTGACCAAGTCTGGGACTGAGTGGATCCAGCCACCCCTGGGCCGTTCTGTGAGGAGGAGTCTGGAAAGCACCACCACACTAGGAAAAAGTATTCAGCAAACAGCAATGTCCAGACTTCTTAGAGCTAGCAAATGCCTTTGAGATTTTTTTAAATGATCAAAAAAAGAGATAAATACTGATCATTCCAAGGAGACAATGTAAAATGTAAGGCTTGTGATAACATTAGCATACAGGAACCCCAACAGACAATGAAGCCTTCTGTTTTCTCCTTTGTGTGGTCTCATGGCAAGAGAGGAACACACACCTCTGCCCATTTATTGGTGACTATATATTGTGTCTTCTGAGGAAGTAATGAAGCCAGGGCAGGGAAATACTGCCACGTACAAAATGCATCAGCCATGAGAAAGGTACCTTGAGAAAGGTTTGTGGTCAGCTTTGACTGAAGTCAATAACAAACTTGTAAAATGGTTGAAAGACTCAACAGAAAAAGCCAATTACCAATATTGTTGCTTTGAGGGTTACCACATTTTATTCTGATGTTAAAATACAGTAAGACAAAATAAGTAGGCTTGGACATGTCACAGTTTTGCGACCTTTTTACAGTGCAACATTGACTCAGGCATTTTTCCCTTCTCAAGCAGCCACTCTTTAGGAGACATCTCCCCCTAACATATGTTCAAGCACAACTGAAAAATGTTTCTAATTTACAGCAATTAGTTAGCAAGTACTAACTAACATGATAAACCACATCTAAAATTGTAAGTACTGGCATGTTCTCCACCATCTGCGTAAGTGTCGGTGAAGCTGAGTTTACCCTGCTTCATCCAAAGGCAGCCTTTCAGAGACAGAAAGGTGCTAAGGTGTAGTTCCAGTCAAAATAATGGGAGCTACTTAACCAGACATTTTGGAAAACCCCATTTGATACCTTTCTGCAAATCTGCCCCCTTGGCAGGCAGACCAGTAACAGCATCTCGTTGCGCCCTGCCAGCTGGTGCACAACCTTCCTTTCCAGAAGACTGGCTGTGTTGCATGTGCTAATCTAATCTAGGTCTTGTGGCCACAGGATTGTGAGCTCTGTGTTGTGATCGGATAAAAAAAAAACGTTCAAAAAGCTCCATTTATTTTCTGTGTCCTCTTTGCACACACTAATAATGCTGGGCAATGTTTTGTCCTCTATTTTTATTAAAGTAGTATAAGATGGAAATCGTACATGGATGTTAGGGGAATTCCCTGATGGAGCCAGTATGCCTCAGTTCCAGTAAATGGAAAGCTGAAAATGCCTGATACAGGAAAAACATATTCCAGAATAAACAGAAGATAACATTTGTAACTGCAGACTTGAGCTGACCTTCATCAGCAAAGCATTTGTACTTAGGGAAGGTTTTCAGCTGGTGAAAATAATAAAATGCAACAGTGATTTTGATGAAGGAAGGCAAACTTACTTCACCTGGGGAAACAGGCTTTATCTTCAATAAATTTAGAACATGCAATTGTCCATTTCACTGCAAAGCCTTTTTTTCCTTATAGTTTGTGTCTCACATCCGAATATTAAAGGCAAACTGCACAATTCCAGACAGGATAAAGCATGCTGTACAAGTGACAGGTTTTTCTACTTTAAAGTGATCTTATATTTTTCTTTGTAGAGAAGAGCCAGAGTGACAAGGGAAAGCATTCATTTGTGGTAGCCCCAGAGCAAGATAAATGTAAATTCTTTATGATGCCTGAAGTGAGATGTGAGATAAAGTAAATAAATAACAAATTAGAATAGAATAGAATAGTTCAATTGGAAGGGACCTACAACGATCATCTAGTCCAACTGCCTGACCGCTTCAGGGGTGACCAAAAGTTAAAGCATGTTATTAACAGCATTGTCCAAATGCCTCTTAAACACTGACAGGCTTGGGGCATCAACTACCTCTCTAGGAAGCCTGTTCCAGTGTTTGACCAACCTCTCGGTAAAGAAATATTTCCTAATGTCAAGTCTGAACCTCCCCTGGTGCAGCTTTGAACCATTCCCATGCATCCTGTCACTGGATCCCAGGGAGAAGAGATCAGCACCTCCTTCTCCCCTTCCCCTCCTCAGGAAGCTATAGAGAGCAATGAGGTCGCCCCTCAGCCTCCTTTTCTCCAAACTAGACAAACCCTGAGTCCTCAGCTACTCCTGGAAGGACATGCCTTCCAGCCCTTTCACCAGCTCTGTTGCCCTCCTCTGGGTGCATTCAATGACCTTAACATCCTTCTTAAATTGTGGGGCCCAGCACTGCACACAGTACTCAAGGTGAGGCTGCACCAACGCTAAATACAGCGGTATAATCGCCTCTTTTGACCAGCTGGTTATACTGTGTTTGATGCACCCCAGAATGCGGTTTGCCCTCTTGGCTGCCAGGGCACACTGCTGACTCATATCGAGCCTGCTGTCAACCAGCACACCCAGATCCCTTTCTGCAGGGCTGCTCTCCAGCCACTCCTCTCCCAATTTATACTTGTGTCCAGCATTACTCTGTCCCAGGTGCAGAATCAGGCATTTGTTCTTGTTATATTTCATCCCAGTGATGATTGCCCAATGCTCTGATCTATCTAGATCCCTCTGCAAGGCCTCTTGTCCCTCGAGAGAGTCAACAGCACCTCCCAGTTTAGTATCATCAGCAAACTTGCTAATGGTGCATTCAACTCCTGCATCCAGATCATTGATAAAAATATTAAAGAGAACTGGAGTGAGGATTGAGCCCTGAGGAACACTGCTGGTGACCATTCACCAGCCAGATGTAGCCTCATTCACTACAACCCTTTGAGCCCTGCCCTTCAGCCAGTTCTTCACCCAGCGCACCGTGTACCTGCTCATCTCACAGTTGGACAACTTGTCCAGAAGGATGCTGTGAGGGACAGTATCAAAAGCCTTACTAAAATCCAGAAAAACTACATCCGCTGCCTTCCCTTCATCCACTAGGCGGGTGACCTTATCATAGAAGGATATCAAATTAGTTAGACAGGACTTTCCCTTTGTGAACCCGTGTTGACTGTGCCTGATGATTGCATTGTTCTTTAAATGCTTTTCAGTAGTACCCAGTATGATCTTCTCCATAATTTTTCCAGGAACTGAGGTTAGACTAACAGGTCTGTAGTTCCCTGGGTCTTCCCTCACGCCCTTCTTGTAGATTGGAATAACATTGGCTAGCTTCCAGTCAGCAGGGACCTCCCCAGACTCCCAAGACCTTTGGTAGATGATTGAGAGGGGTCCTGCCATAACATCCCCTAGCTCCTTCAGTACTCTGGGATAAATCCCATCATGCCCCATGGACTTGTGAACATTCAACTGATACAGCTGGTCCCTTACAATTTCAGTGTCCGCAAATGGAAAGTCACTGTTCCTGCATTCGTGGTCCTCCGACTCAGAGGACTGGGTAGCCCAAGGTCTATCAGTATTATTAAAGAATGAGGCAAAAAAAGCATTGAATGCCTCCGCTTTTTCTTCATCCCTATTAGTCAGGTGACCATCTTCAACAAGTATAGGTCCAATTCTTTTCTTGGACCTTCTCTTGCTATTAACGTACTTTAAAATGCCTTTCTTGTTGTCTGACACAATACTGGCCAGTTTCAACTCTAATTGAGCTTTGGCCTTTCGTGTCTTCTGCCTGCATATACGAACCACAGCTCTGTAATCTTCCTGCAAGTGAGCCTGACCTCGCTTCCAGAGATCATACAATTTCTTTTTCCTCCTGAGTTCCAAGAGGAGTTCCCTGTTCAGCCTGGACTGCAGTGATCATGCACTGGTGGAGTTTTGCAGTCCTGAGGGATATGGGACAGCCGAAGAGTAAAGTCAGGACCCGGAATTTTAGGAAAGCAAACTTCCAGCTGTTCAAGAAGTTAGTCAATAGGACCCCCTGGGAAACTGCTCTCAGGGACAACAGAGCAGAACAGAGCTGGCAGATCTTTAAGGACACTTTCCATAGAGTGCAAGAGCTCTTGATCCCCAGGTGTAAGAAATCAGGAAAGGAAGGCAAGAGACTGGCATGGATAAGTCAAGATCTGGTGATCAAACTAAAGGGCAAGAAGGAAATGCACAGTGGAAGCAGGGAGAGGTACCCTGGGAAGATGTTGTGGTTTAAGCCCAGATGGCAACAAAGCACCACTAAGCCACTCGCTCACTCTTCCCCACCCCTGGCCCCCATGGGATGAGGAGAAAATATAAAGAAAGGCTCGTGGGTTGAGACAAGGACAGGGAGGGATCACTCACCACTTATGGTCACGGGCAAAAGACAGGCACAGCTTGGGGAAGAAACAAAATCAATTTAACTTACTACAAATCAAATCAAAACAAGGATACTGAGAACTAAAACCAAACCTTAGAACACCTTCCCCCCACCCCTCCCTCCTTCCCGGATCAACTCCACTCCTGATTTTCTCTACCTCCTCCCCCCAGCAGTGCAGGGGGACAGGGAATGGGGGTTGCAGTCAGTTCGCCACACATTGTCTCTGCCGCTCCTTCCTCCTCAGGGGAAGGACTCCTCACACTCTTCCCCTGCTCCAGCGTGGGGTCCCTCCCATGGGAGACAGTCCTTCACAAACCTCTCCAGCATGAGTCCTTCCCACGGGCTGCAGTTCTTCATGAACTTCCCTGGCGTGGGTCCTATCTGTGGGCCAATCTTCAGTCACAAACTGCTCCAATGCGGGCTTTCCCATGGAGTCACGGCCATCTGTGGGGGCATCCACCTGCTCTGGCGTGGGCTCCTCCCCAGGCTGCAGGTGGGCATCTGCTGCCCCGCTCCCCTCCATGGGCTGCAGGGGGACAGCCTGCCGTCTCACCACGGGCATCACCTCCTGCAGCACACCTCCTCCCATTCCTTCTTCACTGACCTTGCTATCTGCATAGGTGTTTCTCTTGCACTCCAATCTCCTCCCCCACTGCAGGTTTCCCTTCTGAAATCTGTTCTCCCAGAGGCGCTACCACCATCACTGATTGGGTCGACCTTGGCCAGATGTGGGTCCGACTTGGAGCCGGGGAAGCTTCTAGAAGCTTCTCACAGGAGCCACCCCTGTAGCCCCCTCCCCCGCTACCAAAACCCCGCCACACAAACCCAAAACACCAGGATAGCAACTCTACTGCAGTTTAAGGGGATCATGGTTAGAAGCTGGGCCTTTCCACCTGGAATGCGATGCAGACTACAATTCCGGACTGTGGTGGCTCAAATGCTTTTTGTGCATCTCCATTGAAAATTTTGTTCTAGGCTTGTGTGTGCATATATTTGTGCATGAATAATGCAACAAAGGTTTAAGACAACAGTATCAAACAAAACAAGATCAATATAGGTTGTTTGTTATCAAAATAATACTAACAAGACAAGAATATTTAGTTGTTATACAACTGAAAAGAGAAGAAAATGGCTGTTACCTTGTAAAGGAACTTGCGTCTTTCTCGTATGCACCCTTTCTGGTGCTCAGCCCAAATTGCCATGCAACCACCTCTGCAAGCTTGAGGCTAGCCAGTGAAATCCCCTTTGAGACTTACTGCTTTGGTGCAAGAATGCCCCACAACTCTGTAATGTGTCTAAGTATAAGCATTAAAAAGAAACACAACCTAGGGAAATTTTAAAATTCTGCAAGATGCTGTTGCACTGTGTAACAAGCGTGTACCAGGTTTGTAGTTACCTCTGCTGTACAGAGGTATGTTGCCCCTGTTCCCCTAGCAAGATGTAACAACAAAGAAAGATTTTAGTGGGGTTTCTTGTGGGAAAGGACCCAGGATCCTTCCCAGCCATCCCAAGGTAAAGGTTAAATGCAGTTGAGGAAGTGAGTGGGAAGCTCTTGCTCCTGCTATGTTTGTGATGGTAGTCATGCTTAAACCATGATCTACTGAGTATTAGTGCCACCCTCCGAGCATTTGTCGGTGAGCTGAAGACTATTATCTGGTCTCTCTGTCCAATGCTAAGGAGCCATAATAAAAAAATATTGCTCTTCTAATGTAACTTACCTATATGAGCACTGTTCATGAGCATTGTAGAAGAGATGTTAAGTGATCATCAGTACGAACCTATTCATGCCATCATAAATAGAAAGGATGAGTGACTATAAAAATTTCTAATTCAGTATTGAGAAAAACACTTGGAGGCCCTCTTTAGTGTGAGTTTGAATAATTGATTTTTATTATTAAACTCTGGCATTGATTTCAGTGTGCTACATGTGAGGTCACATTTTGTACTGTATTTTATGGAAGAGTGTGAATGCATGGAAAGAGTACATAGTTGTGATAAAGGGGCTTTTCCCTTCCCATTGAGGACTGGCTATAGGAAGCAACAGTATCAAACGTATTAAATACACATTGTATAAGCTTTGTTATACAAAGAGGTTTGATAATTTTTTGATCATTTCCACTATATTTTAACAAACAATTTCCTAAGTTAGTGACAGCTGTTTAATTTTCTTCTACCCATTTTCATTTTAAACAAATAGAAATCTTTTTGTATTATAATCATTAGTTTCTTAGCAGAATGCAACAGCCTTTTTCATAAGCATTGCTGTTTGCTCATATTTTCTGTTATTGTCATAGAGATTTAAGAACTGTACAAATAATATTGTTTTCAATTTATTAACCTAATTTACTGTTACTTTTTAGAGAGTTTTTACAGAGTTGTTTAGGAGAAAAGTTTTAGTTGAACTATACTGTCATCTTGTGGTGACCAATGTTTCTGGTTCAAATTCACACATGAAAGTTTTCTTTTCAAACTGAAGAATCTGGATACCATACAAATAAAGTTACGTTTCTTGTGGCTGCTTGGTAACAGATATTCAGGGTATTTTCTTCCCCACTAATTCCAACGAGGTGTCTACCTCTGCAAATCAAGATGATATCCAGAAACAAAGGCATCCAAACTGACCCTCATGAAAATTTTGCCCTTGAATTCATCAGTTCTCCTGCAGCCTTCCTGAGACATTGTTACCTAGGTCAAAGTGTTCAATATCCAAGAGGACCTAAAAGCATTCCTTTGATCTAAGAGATCACATTTAGAAATAAAGACTTCAGCTTGTCTGCATCTCCTAAGATAATTGGTATCAAGCACTAACTAGCTTCTGGCATACATCAAGGTTGAATCTTCACCATTCCTATCCCTTGTAGTCATCCTCACTTGCACAAAGGGCGTGCCACGTGCACAAATAAGTGATGCCAATATGATGACATTAGACAGAAATTGCTTGGATATCAGTCTTGCATTTGCCACACACAAGTCCTTTCAGCAGTGTTCAAGTTTCATAGAACCAAAACAACTACTCCATTTTGGAGCAAATCCCACCATAGTCACATCAGGGACTGTATGGCTGTACTGCACCCTGGCGATGGTGCTACGTAGTATGACACCAAACCTATGCAAAACAAATGCCGCTGAGGGTATTTGGTGCTCATACCCACCTTCCTCTGTATTGCCTAGCCAGCCCTGGTTTTGGTCTCCCTGTCCCTGAGCTGGACTTATCTGTAAAGCTGCTCTGCTTTACTTGTGGGGAGGGACTGGAAGTGGGTGATTCTCCTCTTCCCCATCAAAGTGCCAGGGCAGAGCAAGGAGGTCAGGAAGGTCTATGGGCCTTGGATAGGATCAGCTTGAGGCAGAGGGGCTTGTACCCCAGAGGGATGGAAGAAAAAAATGGATGGGCATGTCCAGTGTTGCATTTTGCTTCAGTTTTTCAACTGAAAATTTGCAGATGACACCAATCTGAGTGGTGCAGTTGACACACCTGAGGGATGGGATGCCATCCAGAGGGACCTGGACAAGCTCGAGAAGTGGGCCCATGTGAACCTCATGAGGTTCAACAAGGCCAAGTGCAAGGTCCTGCACCTGGGTCAGGGCAACCCCCAGCATCAATACAGGCTGGGGGATGAAGGGATTGAGAGCAGCCCTGCAGAGAAGGACTTGGGGGTACTGGTGGATGAAAAGCTGGCCACGAGCCGGCAATGTGCACTCGCAACCCAGGAAGCCAAGCATATCCTGGGCTGCATAACAAGAAGCGTGGCCAGCAGGTCGAGGGAGGCGATTCTGCCCCTCTACTCCGCTCTGGTGAGGCCCCACCTGGAGTACTGCGTCCAGCTCTGGAGTCCTCAGTACAAGAAAGACATGGACCTGTTGGAGCAGGTCCAGAGGAGGGCCACAAAAATGATCAGAGGGCTGGAACACCTCTCCTATGAGGAAAGGCTGAGAGAGTTGGGGTTGTTCAGCCTGGAGAAGAGAAGGCTCTTGGGAGGCCTCATTGCAGCCTTTCAGTACTTAAAGGGGGCTTATAAGAAAGATGGGGACAGAGTTTTTAGTAGGGCCTGTAGCGATAGGACAAGGGGTAATGGTTTTAAACTAAAAGAGGGTAGATTCAGACTAGATATAAGGAAGAAATCTTTTACGAGGAGGGTGGTGAAACGCTGGAACAGGTTGCCCAGAGCAGTTGTGGATGCCCCATCCCTGGAAACATTCAAGGCCAGGTTGGACGGGGCTCTGAGCAACCTGATCTAGCTGAAGATGTCCCTGCTCATTGCAGGGGGGTTGGACTAGATGACCTTTAAAGGTCCCTTCCAACCCAAGCCATTCTATGATTTTAAGAAGTCTGAATTATTCACGTGTCTAAGTCTCAAGTTCCCTCGCTGCCCTCATAGGGTGTACTTCAGTGAACAGGGAAAATGGACCTGAGCCCTTGAATGTTTTCCATTCCCTCAGCTCTTTTTAAGAAGTACCAAGATAAAGCACATTTAAATAATGTGATTCTTGCTTTTGTTTTCAGTCCTTCCCTGGACATCTGTGCTACAGATCAAAGAACCAAGTGAAACACACCTTTAACTGTTTGCAAGATGCATGCCTTGGAGTGCATGGGCAGAAAATATTCTCTTACTAATGCAGAAAGCTGCAAAATACCTCAGGCAGCTGAAATATCATGTGGATCATGCCAGTCGTGGGAAAAATGTGATGGTAAGAGATTCTTCACAATTGTAAGCGAAATTGTTTATATGACCAAAATGAAATCTTTATCCCTAGTTACGCATTAGCTGTAGGTTACACAACATGTCCAGTGTTGCATTTTGCTTCAGTTTTTCAACCCCGACCCGATCGGACAGGTTGCAGAACATCGTGTTAGGGGATACAGAAAGGCACCTGCCTCCACGGTATTCCATAAACCCTGATCTAGATGCTTAATAGGATCACAGTGTTTGCTGGCATGACAAAGAGTTTCTCCCATCACTGGACCTGGCTGGACCAAAAGTGCTGTGCGGAAGCTGCGATGGGACACAGGCTGCAGAGACAGACTTCTGTTTCCTACATCGAAAAGACAGTCCTGAAATCCAGATGTGCCACCTTCTAAATCGTTTGGACTACTTCCTATGCATCGAAGCAGAAGGGTGAATTAGCCAGTGCTGAATTTAGGCTGGTACCATTCAGCAGTTGCTAGTACATGAGTCTGTGGGTTTTGAGCAGGCTGGAGTTCACTATTGGCAGTGAACTCTATCCTCACCCGCGACCTGCACGGGGACTAAGAGCTTCTGGGATTGTACTGGATCAGCCACAGCTCTGCCCATTCCCTACCCTAGAAGTATCCAGTGCTCCTGAATACTGAAGACGATTGCATGATGATATAAAAAAAATTAAAAAAAATCTTTCTTTCCCAACAGGTTTGAAGACATGTAAATGAACAAGATTATTTTTATCCCACAAAAGGACAAGAATAATTCCTCTGGCAGCATATCCTTGCAGGCAGCCAAACCAACATACTTCCTTTGGAGGCTGTTGCCATGGCATCTGTCCAATGTCTTCACAGCATCTTCCAGATTTCTGAGATCTAACGAGAAAGAAAGGAAAGGAGGCACTAGTTAAAAGACACAGAGCAAAGTTGCTGGGAGAAAAATGACCCAGTCCAGCCTGTAGGATGTATTCATACTTTGAATTAATTGGGCTTTTTTTTTTCTGCATGGCATTTCATCCATAGGACACTGAGTTTCCTCTTTTGATTTTTGGCAAGGAAGACAGAATTGCTATAAAAATATTTTCATTAAGTCAGTCAGAGCAAAATTAATTTTACCTAACTTCAGCCATCTATGTGCCTAGCCTAAGGGGGCTGTCTAGGCTTCTGTTAGAATTAATGGAAGGAGAAGGGTTCCTCCCAAGGATGATTTATCCAGCCTACTTTAGACACCTAACTTAAGATGGGATGATTTACCCTTTGGAACCATTTATCTCTCTCCTTTAACTACAGCGGGACCATGGATGGACTAAATGCCTGGATTTTCAGGTGAGGTAAAATGAATATGAGCAAAGACCTCTGCCTTAGGTGTTATTCCAGGGATGGAAATTACCAATCAAAATGAAAGAGCTGAGTGAACAGCCTGGGCCACACATTTGTGCATCTGGAAACAATGCAGCTAAAGTCAAAATTACTTTTTGCCCCTGTCGTGGTTTCAGCCCAGCCGGTAACAAAGGACCACGCAGCCGCTCGATCACTCCTCCCGCCCCCCTCCGGTGGGATGGGGAGGAGAAAAGAAAAAAAAAACCAGAACCCCGAGGGTTGAGATAAGGACAATTTACTGGGACAACACAAAAAGAGAAGTTACAACAACAAGAACGGTACTAATAAAAGAATATACGAAGCAAGTGATGCACAGTGCAACTGCTCACCACCCAGAACTCAACGCTCCGCCACTTCCCACACCGAAAGCCGAGAGAGCACCCCCAGCCCGCTCCCCAGTTATATACTGAGCATGATGGCACATGGTATGGAATAGCTCCTTGGCTAGTTCAGGTCAGCTGCCCCGGCTGTGCCCCCTCCCAGGTTCCTGTGAAAATTAACTCTATCCCAGCTGAACCCAGGACAGCCCCATCCCTCAACCTTAGCAGAAGTCAAAAGCCTCCCAGCACATAAATCAGCACCAAAGGAATTCAGTGAGAGGCCACGCTCAGGAAACAAGTGAGGATAAATTAATATTGAGACAACCGTACAAGGCTGGTTTGTCCAGGAGTGAAAATGCAGCAGTCGGACACGGCTTAATTGCTTTGGGGATCGTGCCTTTTTCTGGACAGCAAGCTCCATGTTACAGGGGTTCAACTGTCCACACGTTCATCGTGGAAGAGTTCCTCACAGTTTGCTGGCTTGTGGCAGGCCCAGACAGCTTCATTTTTGGAATAATTGCATTTTTAGTCAGCTTCAGTAAACCAGAAGCAGAAGGAATAAGATCTAGCCTGCCAGATAAATACGTACTTTTATCAAGAGCTGTTAGACAAGATGTTGCATTAAAGGGTAAAGAAGTTTGGCAGAAAATAAACCCCCTTGCGTTCCAGCTTGTCCTCAGATATCAGAGGGGCTGGGGGCGGCTAGGCTTAGATTCTGAGTGATGCCCAATTCGACACTCTAAGTCCAGTCGCATTCAATATATTGAACTAATTCGATCACGGATGCACAAATAGCGCAATGTACTTTCATCTAGTTGCGTTCAATGAACTAACATGGCCAGACTTAAGGAGTTTGGTCACATTCAACTCTCACGGCTAGATTAATGAATAGTACAGTTTATTAAAGCAACAGAAGTGCAGATTCATTTGGATTGCTGGTGATAAATACACTGTCTGCAAAGCATGTGCAAGTACCAAGAATATGAATAAGACAGCTGACTACAAACGCGTTAAATTAAGGAAAAACTCTATAGAGATTTCTAAGTTTCCCGGGGAAGCACTCGGTATAACTGAGGGTTCGAATCTTGCCCAATAGGCGTCCCTAGGGGGGGGGGGAAAGAGAGGTTCGGCCCGTCGACTGATCCCAGAAGTCAGCAATGTCCTCCTGACTTGTCTATGATGGTATCTTCCCTAGCATTCCTCCTCTCTTAAGCCATTTTATACTACTTTCTTATTTTTAGGTGGAGCTTGAGTGACTCCAGTCATACATACCTTTATGACGATTGGTATGAGCTAGAGAAATTCAGAGCGCATGCTCAGTGAGGGGTGGTTGCACCTTGAAGGCAGGTAGCCTTTGGAATGGAGGTGTGTTTTGGTATTATAATGAGATTATAATGAGCAAAGTTCACCCAGAGAACATAATTTTGACAGAAAATGAAAACCTGCTGGTTCAGGGCTGGCTCAGGGCAACAGCTATGCAGTTTATCAGTTCCATAGTACCATCCAGTTCCCATCCCTGCGATGATATCACAGAGCCTGGCTGCGGTGTTTCCATTCTGCTCCACCCTCCGTGTTGTTTCTCTTAGAGTCAGCATACCAAGCTCCCCTGGTGTTGCTAACATCTAAGGTTGCAGGTTATGTTGCTTAGGGAATTATTATGGAACAGATTCCTTGCATATCCACCGCATTCCACCCTGGAAGTTTACCTTCTCTTAAGAGGTGGACATATCAATAAGTCACCTCCAGCAATCATTCCACACAAGGTTATACAATTCTACAATCAAGGTTAAATAAATTGGTTTTATCATCAATTTCTGACTTTGTTTGAGACAAGTAGGTGTTGAACTGGTGATAAGATAAACACAAATTTCTTCAAGTTCTCTCTGTACATGTTATTTCCCCAAAATTAACTCTTCTAAGATAAAATTGCCTACAGATTGTGAGTCTACTGAAGATGCGTAGTAGGCTAGCATGTGAGAATTTAAATGGTGCATCTGAATAAAAAATGATTTTGCATTAATGATGTCCATTGCGGTGCTTTAGACTGCAGGCAGACTGTCACGTGGTGTGGGGGAGGCTGGGGGGGGGGACATGGACAAGCAGAGTGTGCAGTAGGGGCTGCCTATTTTTTAAGGCAGTTCACTTTGAAAGTATGTATTACAGCCAAGAATACCCTGTCCCTGAATTTCAGTCATGAAAAGTTTTCACTGAACGTGGAAATAGGGCCAGGACTTGATTCTGCAGCCTGAAGTGGAGCTATAGGTACCTGTGAATAGCAGCATGGGCACTATTGCAGAGAAGACGCATTAGAGTTAAAAATTATGTGCCAGTAAGGCAACTTAGGTGTGTTAAATATTTTCTTGACCAGGTAGAGACATATTTACACATAGATACCCCCTAGTCATTATTTCTGGGACCAGTTGCACCATGGCCTAGGACACATTGCGACGCCCTAATAAGCACCAGTTTTGGGGTGGTGTCACCAGGGACAACCGAGCTTTTGGAGCCTGGGGCCCCCGAGGGTCTCACCCAGGACACCAGGGCTTTCGGGGGCTCCGGTCTGTCCCAGCAGGCCGGGCCTGGAGGGAAGGGGCCACCACACGGAGAGGACTCCTGAGCACAACCTGGGGCGAGGCCAAGTCAAGCAGAGCACTCGATTTCTGCCGCGCCGGGCCTCCCCAGCCAGGCCACCAGACCGGACCGGACCCCTCCACCGCGCCTAGCCGGGCACTCCCGACGCGCCCCCGGAAGCGCTTGCCGGGCTATAGCGGAAGCGGGGCGGGACCCAGCTCAGCCTCTTTGGTGCTGGCGCCCGGAGAAGATGGTGAGCGCTGGGGTCCGGGCGTAGGGTATCCGTCACCATCCGCTGCCGCGCCGGGCCCTGTGGGGCCGCGGGGCGGCCCTGCGCCCTGCTGTGGCCGGGCTCGGTGGCGGGACGGCGCTGCGGGGAGGCCGCTGCGGGGCCAGGGCCTGAGGGCCTGGTGGTGGGCGCCGCCGCTCCTGGCCTGGGCGGGGGCGCGGGGCGTCTCGTCCTGGGCGGGGAGGCCGCGGTGGGGTATGGGGCCGTGTCGTGGTTTAGCCCCAGCCGGCAACTGAGCACCACGCAGCCGCTCATTCACCTCCCTCACAGTAGGATGGGGGAGAAAATCAGAAGGGTAAAAGTGAGAAAACTCGTGGGCGGAGATAAAGACAGTTTAATATGTAAAGCAAAAGCTGCGCGCACAAGCAAAGCAAAACAAGGAATTCATTCGCTACTTCCCATCGGCAGGCAGGCGTTCAGCCATCCCCAGGAAAGCAGGGCTCCATCACACGTAACAGTTACTTGGGAAGACAAAGCGCCATAACTCCGAATGTGTCCGTCCCCCCCCCCCCCCCTTCTTCCTCCAGCTTTATATGCTGAGCATGACGTCACATGGTCTGGAATATCCCTTTGGTCAGTTGGGGTCAGCTGTCCCAGCTGTGTCCCCTCCCAACTTCTTGTGCACCCCAGCCTACTCGCTGGTGGGGTGGGGGGCAGAAAAGGCCTTGACTCTGTGTAAGCGCTGCTCAGCAGTAACGAAAACATCTTGGCATTATCAACGCTGTTTTCAGCACAAATCCAAAACACAGCCCCATACTTGCTGCTATGAAGAAAATTAACTCTATCCCAGCCAAAACCAGCACAGGCCGTGTGCCGGGGTGCCTCTGGGGTCTCCTTTGGGGTCTCCTCCGTGCTCGCTGTGGGCCTGGCCAGGCCAGCGGTCTCCCTGGGGGATGAGGCAAACCTTTCAGATAACATATCAGGAAGGGGTTTGGTCGCCAAAGCTTCTTGTGAGCGTACCGTGTGGTGATCTGCGTGAAATAAATACCTTTCCTCAGGAAAAAGCAGTTTACTGTTTATCAGTGATGAATTTGGGGGAGATGAGAAGGGAGTTGGAGATAACCACTTGGTAGCTTTGTTTTATTTCAGCACTGGGTGGGGGGGTAGGAATGGCAAAGAGGTGTAAGGAACTGTTTTCTAAAAATGGAGGATACCTATAGGCGAAACTGAGTCGGTGTTTCAGTGTGCCTCTGACACGTTTATTGGACTTCGTGAATTTGCATGTGGTTTTTAGAGGAGTTTATCTTTTGAGTTACGTGACTTGTGAGTGCTAATGATCTTTACAATGTGCAATGTCTTGAAATGTTTTTCAGACAAAGGGTACATCCTCGTTTGGTAAGCGACGAAATAAGACACACACCTTGTGTCGTCGATGTGGATCCAAGGCATACCATCTGCAGAAATCTACCTGTGGGAAATGTGGTTACCCTGCTAAGCGTAAGAGAAAGTGTAAGTAACAGACTTGAGTTTAAAAACTTGTGTTTCTTTGTCACCTTCAGTAGTCTGGCTTTTTTTCCAACCAAGGAAGAATACTGTGTCATCTTGCAGTGTTTGGAGCTTTTTTTGAAATTAACACTGATTTAACTATATTTCAGCTAACGTGCAGTATTACTGCACAGAAATTGACTTTAATTTATAATTATTTTTTTTCTTTTGCTTCTGTCAGATTGAATAGTTGTGCTATTCAAATGTACTGTGCAACTAATTATTTGGTGCAGATGAGTAACAGTAACTTCTGTGTTCTAGATAACTGGAGCGCAAAGGCTAAAAGACGCAACACCACTGGTACTGGTCGCATGAGGCACTTGAAAAGGGTCTACCGTCGATTCAGGTATGACGTTTTATTACAAACTAGTGTAATGTGAAATCTTGCATGGATTTCACTGAATTATAAAATTCGTCATTCAAAGTTAACACTCTTATTTAGTACACTTAATGTGGTATGGTCTTTCTTTTTAAATATATTGTGGAAATAAATGATGCCTTATATCTTCAAAGGAATATGCTGCCAATAATAAAAAGCTCACTCATTGTTAATAGATAGAATGTATAGCAAGCTCTGATGTTTCTGTTAAGTGTAGACAGTACAGAACACAGAGGGTATTGTAATAAAACGTCCACATTTGAAACGGTATGCTTTGTGTAGCATTGCCTCTATTTGTGAGTCAGTGAAATTGCTGGTTGCGCTGAAGCGTGGGGTTTTGTAAGAGACAATTCTTGAAATGCATTCCAATCCCCTCTTGCCCACAAAAAAAGTTCGGGATTGAAATACTTCAGTAGTCGCTCTCTAATTTGGAGTTCAGTTAGCAGTAAGTAACTGTAACATCAGTGTGGTGGGTTGACCCTGGCTGGACGCCAGGTGCCCACCAAAGCCACTCTTATCACTCCCCCTCCTCAGCTGGAGAGGGGAGAGAAAAATATATCGAAAGGCTCATGGGTCGAGATAAGGAGAAGGAGAGATCACTCGCCAATTACCATCATGGGCAAAACAGCCTCGACTTGGGGAAATTAGTTTAAATTTTTTACCAATCAAACCAGAGTAGGGTAATGAGAAATAAAACCAAATCTTAAAACACCTTCCCCCCACCCCTCCCTTCTTCCCGGGCACAACTCCACTCCCGATTTTCTCTACCTCCTCCCCCCGAGCAGCGCAGGGGGACAGGGAATGGGGGCTGCAGTCAGTTTGCCACACATTGTCTCTGCCACACCTTCCTCCTCAGGGGGAGGACTCCTCACACTCTTCCCCTGCTCCAGCGTGGGGTCCCTCCCACGGGAGACAGTCCTTCACAAACTTCTCCGGCATGAGTCCTTCCCACGGGCTGCAGTTCTTCATGAACTGCTCCAGCGTGGGTCCCCCCCAGGGTCACAAGTCCTGCCAGAAAACCTGCTCCAGTGTGGGCTCCTCTCTTTCCACGGGTCCACAGGTCCTGCCAGGAGCCTGCTCCAGTGTGGGCTTCCCACAGGGTCACAGCCTCCTTTGGGCATCCACCTGCTCCGGCGTGGGGTCCTCCCTGGGCTGCAGGGGGGCAGCCTGCCTCACCATGGTCTTCACCACGGGCTGCAGGGGAATCTCTGCTCCGGCACTTGGAGCACCTCCTCCCCCTCCTCCTTCACTGACCTTGCTGTCTGCAGGGTTGTTTCTCTCACATGTTCTCACTCCTCTCTCCAGCTGCAGTTTCTGTTGCACAGCAACTTTTTTTCCCCCTTCTTAAATATGTTATCCCAGAGGCGCTACCACTGTTGCTGATTGGCTCGGCCTTGGCCAGCAGCGGGTCTGTCTTGGAGCCGGCTGGCATTGGCTCTATCTGACATGGGGTAAGCTTCTGGCAGCTTCTCACAGAGGCCACTCCTGTAGCCCCCCTGCTACCAAAACCTTGCCATGCAAACCCAATACACTCAGATTCCGAGTTACAGGTTTCTAAAATGTGTTATAAAGCTTTGAGTTGTACTTACGAGGTACTGTACTGTTAAACTCATTAAGAATTTCTTTTGTATGACCTCCGTGTTCTAAAATGGAGCTCTGTAACTTCTGGCCTGATATACCCGAAAGTTGGATGAAAAATACCAAGCAATTCAAGAGTCTTTTCCTAAAAAGGTAGATTGGATTTTATAGTGAAAAGTAGGAGTCTTTTATGTCCTGAACCTAGGTGTAGTTGAGGGATCCATTCATCTGTGGGTTTTTTGGTGAGCGCAGTCTTTCCCAGCAGCAGCCAGAAAAGACCTTACGATGTGCAACTGCAGCCTGATTTCCACCGAGTGTTGCTGAAGTAGAAATGTCATATCCAAAAGCAAGCGTGGGGCTGACTCTTCTTTTGTCATGCCTGTCTTAATCTCTGGTTGGAGACAGAGGATTTCTGCAAGAAATTGACTTGCACTTCAGTACTAACAAATGTGAAATCTTTTGCCGAGTTGCTTAGTAGGAACATAAAGTAAGGAGTGCCTTCAGTGGGTGTGCTGTATCTGATTCAGTCTTGTAGTGTTTACTCAGTTACTGAAATCTTCCTCTTTGAAGAAGTCAAATTTACTTCAGCAGAAGAGAGAGAAAACCATACTGCTTATTCCAAACAGCTTGTCAATGATGTTTCTTATTAAAAATGTCTGAACATATGAACTCCATAGTGATTTCAGTGCATTACTGAGAGAAGCTGAAAAAAGCTGGTGAACTTGATCTAAAACATTACTTGTTAGAAAAATAACCTGGAGCAGAAATCACCCTTTCAAAAAGTGGTAACCATATTTCTACTTGTAGGAATGGATTCCGTGAGGGAACCATGCCGAAGCCCAAGAGAGCAGCTGTTGCAGCCTCCGGTTCATCGTAAAGACTCATCTATTTGTTAAAATAAATGGTCTTATCCAGAAAATGTCACCTTTTATACATGTTCTACTTCAGAGAGATATGGGATTCCTGAAAATACATATATTTACACACACAAATTCTTGATGGTATGCACTGAAGTAATTCATTAAAAATAATCCTTTAATTTACTTTTAATTTGATAGCACCTCCACCTTGAAAAGGACCATTATCTCTGTGCTGAGCTTAAAAAAAGGCTTGTATGTGTTACTCAAAAGAACTCGCCTGCAAGAGAAATGGAACATCAGCACTATGGACTGAGTTTCATTGTGCCCTAGCATGGAGAGTCAGAATTTATCTCAAAGATAGTAACTTGAATAATGGCTCTTAAGTGCTGTTCTGGGAAGGAATAATTTAAAAGGGATTCCCAGTCTTAGCCATTGTTCACTGTTCTGTGGCTCTGAAAGGCCTGCAAAAGTATTGTTTATTCAGTGGGCCGTTGCTTCTTGGGTAAAAAGAAACTCCCAAGTCTGGAGCGCACATACTGCCAGACATGAAGGGACTGGAGATCTGCTGTAGTTGAGACAGAAGTTACCCAAATGGTCTGGGAAGGCAAGTGTGGAAAGTTGACACGCAAATAGATCAGAATGAATTATGCTAGGTGTAAACAATAAATGGTAGGTAGTGTGATACAGAAGTCAGTGGCTTGGGGGTATGTTTGAATTGTGGATTGATACCTGATAAAACTTGCACCCTACATGGTGTGTTACTGGGTCACTCAGCTGGCTCTCAAACTCAGCTTTAAAAAGAAGCGATCATAAGATGCTGTTATGAAAGTTTTGGGAATTTAGAAGATAGTAATCACTGCAAGGATTTAGAGGATTTTCAGATGCCTTGAAAAGAAAATAATAATAAAAAAACAACCCACCACCACCAAAGACTTCTGATACTTTAAGCTTCTGAGGCTGTTCTATGATTCCTTTGGTTTCGTCATGAATTTCCAGGAGTAGCATACTGCTTTGTCAGTACTGAAGGATCAGCAGTCAACAAATGTATCAGCTTGTGCAAGTCACTGAAGAATTTTTCAGCCAGGCTTGAAATTGGAGTGCGCCTGACTGCACTTTCTTATATTTTAAATGAAGTATAGTTAATGCTTTTGGATAATTGAGTGTATCTAATTAGGCTGTTTCTAAACAAAAAGAGAAATCTTGCCCTGCTACTCTCTTAGCATGTAACAAATATACTGTACTCACTCTGCTTTCAATTGGTCCTCCTGAGAGTCTGAAAGTAAGTGGTGTTGAAGCTGTTAAATTAAAAATACATTTTGCACATATTACACGTTATGTATTCACAGGGCTCAGGAGTGCATCTAAAATATGTTTTTTGATGATATCCTAGGAAGCAAATGTAGGAGGAAGTAATCATAAATGTCTTTTTTGTTACTCTCAGAGTGAGAATAACCCCTCAGGGCATCTGTCGTGGTTTAAGCCCAGCCAGCAACAAAGCACCAGGAAGCCTCACTCGCTCACTCCTCCCCCACGGCCCTGGTGGGAGGAGGAGGAGAAAATGTAAAGAAACGCTCGTGGGTCAAGACAAGGACAGGGAGGGATCACTCACCACTTATGGTCACGGGCAAAACAACAGACTCAACTTGGGGAAAAAACAAAATCAATTTAATTCACTACCAATCAAATCAAAACAAGGATAATGGGAAGTAAAACCAAATCTTAAAACACCTTCCCCCCACCCCTCCCTCCTTCCAGGGCTCAACTCCACTCCTGATTTTCTCTACCTCCTCCCCCCCAGCGGCACAGGGGGATGGGGAATGGGGAATGGGGGTTGGGGTCAGTTCATGCATTGTCTCTGCCGCTCCTTCCTCCTCAGGGGGAGGAGGACTCACGCTCCCCCTGCTCCAGCGTGGGGTCCCTCTGACGGGAGACAGTCCTCCACGAACTTCTCTGGCATGGGTCCTTTCCATGGGCTCCAGTCTTTCAGGCACAGACTGCTCCAGCGTGGGCTTTCCCACGGAGTCACGGTCATCTTCGGGGGCATCCCCCTGCTCCGGCGTGGTCTCCTCCTCCCCAGGCTGCAGGTGGGCATCTGCTCCCCCGCTCCCCTCCATGGGCTGCAGGGGGACAGCCTGCCGTCTCACCGCGGGCTGCAGGGGCATCACCTCCTTCGGTGCACCTCCTCCCCCTCCTTCTTAACTGCCCTTGGTATCTGCATAGGTGTTTCTCTCACACTCCAATCTCCTCCCCCGCTGCAGGTTCCCCTTCTTAAATCTGTTCTCCCAGAGGAGCTACCGCCGTCGCCGATTGGGTTGGCCTTGGCCAGAGGTGGGTCCGACTCGGAGTGAGACGGGGAACCAAAGGAACCTTAGTAGATATAGTAGATTTATGAATGTAGATAGGAATTGTTTAATAATTATCTAGCTTATAATGAAGTTAAAAGAAGTTTCAATAGAGGTAGACATGGCCCAAGGGGATGAGAAGTGATGTTTAACCTTTGCATTGTTGAGGCTGGCTGGGACAGGAGATAGTCCTTGATAAGAAGCAGCAGTCGACTCCCAAGAACCAGCCAAGACCCGGCCTTAGGATTTGGACAAATGCCAAGGGACAACTGAGTCTGCGCGGGGACAGAAGGTTAAGAGTTCACCGTGAAGAAGACATACAGCCTTCATCTTCACGACCGCCAGACGACCACCATAAGGAGGCACTGCGCAAGCGCAGTTGAGAGGAGACTATGGAAATGACTTCCTAGAGCTAATTTTAATATGAAGCGGGGATAGGTAATGCCTATGTATAAGCGTATTGCGAAACTCTATGTATATGTAACACTTGACTGTATAAATTTAAAGTGAACTGCCAAATCAGGCGCGCACGACTTTGGTGGGACTACCCCCCGTGCTGCCCAGCGCTGAATGAACATACCTACTTTACAATCTCACTGATTGTGGAGCCTGTTTTCCGCACGTCAGGAGCAGGGGAAGCTTCTAGCAGCTTCTCACAGGAGCCACCCCTGTAGCCCCCTCCCCCGCTACCAAAACCCCGACACACAAACCCAAAATATTCCACCCTTTGCGAATCACGTATTTAAGAATTATCACTAAAATCACAAACTTTGCTCACATCAACAAAAAACTTCCCCACAACAAAATCAACATAATCACGATACCAAACAGAAGTGGACAATTTACACACAATCCACCCCTCGTCCCTCCACCACAATTACAACAACCGAAATTCCCATGAGTATTCCACTAACATTGTTCGATCCACGTTTTGCCCATTACCTCTTCCAATTACTATCCTTATCTCAAATTACTACTCTTGCCCCACATTGGGCAACAAAAAGGACTGTCCTGGTTTAAGCCCAGCCAGCAACAAAGCACCACGAGGCCCGCTCGCTCACTCCTTCCCCCCTCCTCGCCCCCTCTGGTGGGATGGGGAGGAGAATCAGAAAGGAGAAAAAAAAGAAGGTAGAACCTCATGGGTTGAGATAAGGACAGTTTACTGGGACAACACAAGGAGAGAAGTTACAGTAATAACAGTAGTACTAATAAAAAGAAAATACAAAACGAGTGATGCACAATGCAATTGCTCACTACTCAGAACCTGATGCTCCACCACTTCCCCTGCTGGGATACCACCCCAATCCCCCAGCCCGCTCCCCAGTTATATACTGAGCATGATGTCACATGCCATGGACTATCCCCTTGGCTAGTTCGGGTCAGCTGTCCTGGCTTTGTCCCCTCCCAGCTTCCTGTGAAAATTAACTCCATCCCAGCCAAATCCAGGACAGCATCTTAAAACGGATCAGCAAGGCACTAAGAGCTTGTTGAACAATGGTACAGTTGGACAGTGGTATGGCAGGTATTCTGACTGTGGGTGGGAATGAAAGCCTTTGCTTTGCAAAGTCTTATATGATGTTCTTTGTGTAATGTGGGATTTTTGTTTTGAGCAGCCTGTTACGCTGACCTGCAAACATGATATAATACTGCAAAGGCAAGTGCTTAGCTATTTGCTGCTGCCACCTGTTAGCTCCTCAGCATGAGTTATGTTATGCTGTACCATGCTCCTGAAAAATGAGCATTTATATAATATACAACATATCAAGGTAATAGCGACTGAAACTTGCAATGGCTTGCAGTAACTTTGAAAACTTACAAACTTCATTTCAGGGGGAATTTTTACCTACAGCAAGAATGAATTTTATGTACAAGCAGTTTGACAGCCACTTCATTTCCAACTGTTTTAAAATTCTTGGTGAGGGGCAGGAAATCAGTTAATTTGGGCTATGTTCAACCTATTCAGAAGAGCTCAGGTAAGTCAGAGATGGCCAAAAGCTTTACTGGATACAGATTCTGAAGCACTTTAGTTCTTTGTAGTGTTTTCTTAAATGATGAAAGCTGGACTGCCTCGATGGTTTTTCAGTACATAAATAATCTTTTGTTGAGATCTTGTTATAATAATCTTAACTCAAGGGTTATCAGTTAGAATTGAACCTCTGCATAGTGTTCACTGGTAGTTTAGATCAGCCTCTTTATGTATAGAATGTGAGAGACTGAAAGAGTTAATGTCTCAAACATTGTGGTGGGGCAAGTTACACAAACTAAAGCCCCACGTGCGCGCGACCACCGGAACTGGACCTCTAGGCTGACGGGTGCAACGCTGGACCCAGGACCGGTGAAATCTTTCTCTTTTCTTTTCCTCTTTCTCTCCCCCCCCCCCCCCCCCCCCTTTTCATAATCCCTACACCTCATCCCTTTAGACATAAAACCGTTGACCAAGTCTGGGACTAGGAGTGGATCCAGCTGCCCCTAGGCTCTTCTCTGAGGAGGAGTCTAGAAAGCAAGGGGGTCTGCTCGGAACCTCGTGACTCAACAGGAGGGAACTCCTTATTCCCTGAAGTGATGTATATGGTTACCACAGGTTACACGGTTTACTGAGGTAGTTTCATGCCAATTCCTGTTGTGAGAGACCACGCTGCCTACTGTTATGCCTCCCAAGTTCAGGTTGCTTCTGCCATGAATAAAACGTTCAACTGATCATTTGGTGTCGCTTTGCCTTAATTTAGCCCGGGGGAATTCCGAATTCACCACGACCCCTCCCTGGTCTGTCCAGCCCGGGTCGTGACGTAGAACTATTACCATACACAGTCTGTAATATGTTTGATTTTTGCATCCTTCAGACTGATACATATGGCGCAGTTAATCCAAGAGACCATTAGATGATACAGTCTAAATTACATCAGAAATTATTACATTTCATATTCAGTGTAGCAAGTCTCACTTTTTAGACAAAAGTGTATCAGATTAAGGTTTCTTAAAGGCAGAGAGGTGTTGTTCAAGTGATTGTGGTGGTGGAAGATTGATCAGATTTGGTATGTCTAGCTCCAAAAGTGTAACTGCATGACAGAGTTTAAAAAGAGAAAAAGGATCCTTGTCAGCTTGACTTGAGGGTCAGAGCTTTTTTTCAGTCTCAGACTTGTAAGTGGGAATGCTGCTTATTGCCATGAAGCAGTATTTCATCTGTGTTGGTTCATATTGAACGGATGACAAGACCTAACACAGCTGTTCAATGCATAGCGAGCCATAGGTATCTAACCATAGGCAACTAACCAGAGAGTTACTTTAAATCCAGAGTTCTGGGTTTATAGTAGAGTGGGGGGTGGGGGTGGGGGGGGTGGGGTTTTTTCTTCCTCTTTTTCTTATGTATGGGCTATTGAGGGTGTCGTGGTTTAACCCCAGTCAGCAACTAGGCACCACGCAGCCGCTTGCTCACCTCCCCCCCCACCCAGTGGGATGGGGGAGAGAATCGGGGGAAAAAGTAAAACTCATGGGTTGCGATAAAGACAGTTTAATAGGACAGAAAGGAAGAAAATAATAACGATAATAATAATAGAATTGGAATATACAAAACAAGTGATGCACAATGCAATTGCTCACCACTTGCCAACCAACGCCCAGTTAGTCCCCGAGCAGTGATCCACCCCCCAGGCAAACTCCCCCCAGTTTCTATACTAGATGTGGCGTCCCATGGTATGGAATACCCCTTTGGCCATTTGGGGTCAGCTGCCCTGGCTGTGTCCCCTCCCAACTTCTTGTGCCCCTCCAGCCTTCTTGCTGGCTGGGCATGAGAAGCTGAAAAATCCTTGACTTTAGACTAAACATTACTCAGCAACAACTGAAAACATCAGTGTGTTATCAACATTCTTCTCATACCTAACTCAGAAACATAACACTATACCAGCTACTAGAAAGAAAATTAACTCTATCCCAGCTGAAACCAGGACAGCGGGTAAGAAAGAATAAATGCCTATACCAGTACTAATGGTTGTATGTTGCAGTTAATAAAACTAATGCAGTCTCTCAAAGGTAATTTAGACTTCTAGTACCATTGTGCTTCCTGCAAAGACATGTAAATAACAGTACCTGCTTTAGGTAGGTTGTGTGTGTGAACGAGCTACACCTCTATCAGTGTGAGACTGTTGACGCCACAGCAAGAACAGCTGAACAAGGTGTTTCACACTTTCTGACTCCCAGCTGTTTCTACCATCCAATGTGCTAGCATAAAGTGGTGCTAATTTCACTTTACCTATGAGTTGAGATTAACTAACTCCTCTGTCGCTGTATTGTGAGGGTAGTATGGAGATCAGTCTAGCTACTTTTTCCACAATGACACAAGCAAACAAAACCCACTAGATTTTTGTGACCCCTGGAAAGGCAACAGGTGGGATATGTCATGGGATGCTCTAAGAAGAAAATCTTGGGGGGAGAAGAGTGTTAGTCACTTTTCCTCACAAAAAAGGTTCATGATTTGATTCATGACAATGATTTGAAGACCTCTCCTAAGAGTAAGTTACTTTCCTATACACAGCCGTAACTACTACGCTAGATTCTTAAGCTTCTCTGCTCTATTAAAATTTGATTCAGAGCCCTAAATGAGAACCTTTGAGGTCTTGACCTTATGCTATAAATGTGGAGGCTTTTTTACTCAAAATATCAAATAACTTGATTAAGTGACGCTGTTTGTTTTACTCAGAATGTGTACAAACTCACCCACCTCATGGGGCAGTTGGCATAGGCTGCATCCATAAGAACACGTAGATAAAGCAAGGTAAAGTCCAATGTAAATATTTTTTAGGTGTTTCATGAGGTAAACAGGTTAATGAACATGTTAAGGCAGAAGTCCTCAATACAGGTTGTGGGCAAGCTGGCAGAAATGCAATTTGTTCATGGAAACAAAGTTATATTTCTTGACTAATGGGGAGATGAAAGTTCTAGGGCTTTCCAGAGAGCGCTGCTTTCTTAGTGGTGTTATCTCTTGGGTGCCAGCAAACTGGGGACTATGCTTCCTGATAAGGTATTTTATATGTAGGTGATAGAGATCTTGTATTTATGTATAGGGAAAGATGCTAGAGGACAAAGGACAGAATTTTCTAATTGTAGTAAAGCTGGGATAAATAAATGCATTTAATCCTGTTTGTTTTCTTATGGTAAACTTACCTAATGATCCTCTAATGGTGTATATGCAAAATAATAATTAGCTGAACTTAGTACAGATCTTTGCCTATTTGATTGCTACTGTTAAAGTGTGGTATGTAAAGGAACTGGTGTACTGTAGTCATGGCACAAGGTACAGTATGTTGCCTACTGTATCAGTAAATACCACTGCGACTGTTTCAAGTGATAGTTGTTGCAATACTGCACTGAAGCAGCAAAATATTACCAGATAGGAGTTACAAAAGAGAAATCAAGACTAAGATTTTTGGGATGTCATGTCTTCAAGAACAGGACAGGTATTTGAAAGCACATCTTCTGAAATCACTGGTTACTACCCTGACTATAACAGCCTCCCTCTTCCATGTATAATGAGGAAAGACCATAAAAGGAACACAATAAGAACACATTAACACATGAAAGCTCATACACTTTGCAATAGAACAATGAATCAAAACTTGTGAAAATCCATAAGCACCTTCTAGAAAGCATAAAGAGGAGAATCTTGATGAAACAAAAGGGGCCACAAAAGGGAACGGACCTGTTAAAAAAGAAAGCATGTTGCCTACTGGGCGATGCTCCAAGGAGAAAATGGTGAATAAATAGCTAGCTAACATGCATGGACCAATATATAATTTATTTTTCAATTTGCCAAAGCAGCTAACAAAACAAGTGATGCACAATGCAATTGCTCACCACTCGACCACTCGCCAACTGATGCCCAGTTAGTTCCCGAGCAGCGATCCCCCCGCCCCCCCCCCCCCCCCCCGGCCAACTCCCCCCAGTTTATATACTAGGCATGACGTCACACTGGACCGGACCCCTCCGCCGTGCCCAACTGGACACTCCCGATGCACCCCCGGAAGCACTTGCTGGGCTATAGCAGAAGCGGGGTGGGGACATATTTATATATCTGCTATTCCTATACAGGAAAAGCATATTCCTAGTCTCTGTTAAGCAGGTTACCCTGTTTGATGGTCTTCTGGAAGTTTTGGGTGAAACCCTTGCCCTACTCTTTTTTCACTGTATCCACCTGTTTTCAATTCCTTAACACAGTAATTGTGGGAGTCCTTACTGTCCACAGGAATAGCTAATCCTTTCCTGAAACTTGCCAAGCAGTCTCCCCAGTGGTATCTTGTGGCAAGGAATTGAACATCTTATTCTATACTATCCAGGAAAGCCACTTACTTTTGTTCGTACTTCACTTCTGATCCTCAGTTTTTCCTATTATGATCAAACGTGAATGACTTCTCCCTCAGAGGAAATAGTCCCAGTCTTTTGCAATGTCTTCAGTGGAATTTTTCAGATTCCCTGATCTAATTTCCCTCAGTGTCCTACACTACATTGGATTTAATAGAGGGTTGCCAGAAATGGGAAGATAAAGGAGTAAATTAGGTTTTTAGAAGTGCCCCAGATAGAAGGCACAGTTATTGTCATATTTTGAAAATAAAAAAGATTACTTGATAGGAGTTCATCTGTTTTGTCTAACAGGGTTGAACAGACAAAAATAATAACAAAAAAAAGATAATAAAAACTGGCCAGAGCTCCAACAAACACAGGCAAAAAAATAAACATACAACACCAAAACAAAGACACAGTTATGAACAATAAATCTCAGATGGGACATTCTTTTTATTTGATTATTTAACTGTTGTCACTGATAAAACTATGCACATTTATTTGTAAGAGTAGATCCTTTGATCTTAGTGAAACTGCCTATATGTAATAAAAATACAAGTTGTAAGTGTTTGCATGATCAGTTTGTTACTGTCCAAGGACAGATCTCTCATATGTTATCTGGACTCTGGAACAGTAGATACATGAACCGGTGCTAGCAGATTTCAAGCAGTAACATCAGAGGTGTCTTTGAGAGCAATAGCTGAGGCACCTTGAGCAAGCTTTTCCGATAAGCACAACCAGCCTCTCCAAGTGTAGGAAGCCCCAGTAGTGCACCACTTGTTTGCACTTCTAATTTTTAGCACTGAACCTGAATATCAGCTAATATTACTTCTGTTTAGGAGAAGCACCCTCCATAAAGTGCTGTCACTCCTACGGTTTTGCTGGAAACATTTTAGTCTGGTTTTCATTGAGTCGGATGCTATCCTGAGTGTTTTTTTCCTCTGTGCTTTTGCTTAGCACAATCCAACAGCTGTGTTTGTGATGAAGACGGGCCGTGCAAGGAGGGAGGCATCCAGATCTGTGCTGAAGTGAGCAGCTCTGCTGCCTGTCAGACTGTGACCGAGTGTGAGGCTGGGCGGCTCAAATGCCAGGGGGAGACTGTCACCCTTGTCAGCATAAGGCCCTGTGACATACAGAGCAAATAAGAGATGTTATGGTTTATTTTGCTTATCACCATGGGATATGTCAAAATGTGTCAACTCTTGGGCGGGATGTACTTTGAAGTTTGCTCTACCAAATGTAAGCTCTACTGTGAAGTCCACTGCAGCTGATGAGACTGTGCATTGGCTCTGGTCAGCTCTGAATCAGGGCTCGAGGCTCTTCGTTAGGCAGAGCTGCACTTGCCGCTACTGCTCATGACAGGGCTCTTGCTTAGGCCCCGGACATAGCACTGGCAAGTTTACTTCACATTTCCATCAGAATTTAAAAATGTTCCTGAAGTGCAATCACCAAAGTAGCATTTATAGTGATGGATTACAGTGTCTAACACTGTAAATACATTTTTTCTTAAAGCTGCACAAACATGCATGCACTGATTAGATTTAGATTGCAAAAAAAGTAAGGCTTTACAAAGTAAGATGCATGATTCTTCTCTTAATAAAGTAACTTCTTCCTACTGTGCCTTATTCAGTTGAGCAAATAGTATGCACAGCACTGAGCCTGTCGTTGAGCCTGAAGCTCTTAAAGGTCAAAGCAATGTGCATTAATAGTAAAGCCAGCTTAAAGTAATGAGAAGACTTCCTATGCTCACAGCTTCTCGTACACAGAACCACTTAATGAAAAATTGCCATTTTACATTGTCATAACTATCACCATGAGCTACATTTGTAAGTGCAGGTGCAATACTTCCTCACATAAACCCTACCCTCAGCTGGAAAAGCTTTGCTTTCCGTGGTGTTGGCAATGAGGATTAAGCCAGAACAAGAGAGGTATGCTTTCTCTTGGAGACTCCCTCTCCTGGGGGAAGCTATGTTGGAGGGCAAGGTTGCCACTGCACTGACTGAAAGGATCTCCTGACCTTTACGCTCTCTAGAACTTAATGGCACTTTTTGTTTTTTTGAAAAAATTGTAAATTTTTGCAGACAGCTTATAGATGAAAACAAGTAAAATATAAGCCAAATTAATTTATTCAGTTATTTGCTCTGTATTGTTTGCTCAGGAGTAGCATGTTTGGAGAGCAGCTGGATGTTTGCCCCTTGGTTACTCCCAACTTTCTTGTCCACAATTTCTAGCCTTTTTCTTGGGGCAACTGGCACAACATGTGATTTGACCATGAGCCCACTGGGTAGCAATAGCTTCCATAGCTGCTGGGGGCAAGAGAAAATCATCTGGAAATTTCCTGATAGATAGCACAGAAATAATAGTGACTTGGTGATTCATGTCTTCAAACATAGGAAAATGTAGAAAACCGGCACAGGGCCTCAAGAAATCTTGAGAATTCCGGCTTAAGAAACAGTTCAAAAAACCAATACGGTTGCTTGATAATGATCTTGATACATCAGCAGGAACAGATCTCCATGTCCATAAAATAAATTAGTCTGAGATAGGAGAGACAAAAGATTAATGAAGGCTGCATTTCAAATGCTTCATCCGGTCCCTTACATCTCACTGTTTATGTGACCCATCTAAATCTTCGCAAGGCTCCTTCTTCTCTCCTTTTTCTTTCTAATTGCTCACTCCATCTTTTCTCCTCCTACTCCTCAGCCCAGCCATCTCCTCCCCTGTAAACACATCATAGACCCTTTCCCTCCTAGCTACCTGCCCGCAGGTGTCCGGTGAGGATCTGCTCCCCTTCGTGCTGTGACATCACAGTCATTTCCCTGCCTGACTTCTGCCACATACTGTTGTCAGTCTCATATTTGCCCATGTCAGAAAGTACTTCACTTCCATCATCTCTCCTGAAACTCTGAGAACATCTTACAGCGTTTTAGAAGAGACATTATGCCTTTTTAAAAAAAACCAACAAAAAACAACAAACAACCAGCTGACTGTCTAATGCTGCTTGGAAGGGACAAAGAAGTAAGATGAGTAGGTAGAAGTTTTCTTCAAAGCAATATGACTATTTAATGAAGGAAAACCAGGTTCGTATAGGACCAGTGGCTGGGAGGACGATCTGTCCAATCATTCATTCATCACTATAGCGTGCACATCTGCTGGCCACACTTTGGCCCTTTCAGTACAGAAGCATTCCCAGTCACTGTGGTCCACCTCTTCACCATATTGTTGTTAAACTAACAAGCAACTGCAGGACATTTTCTCTTGGTGAGAAAACGGAGTCAGATGAATTACTGTCAGATGAGAAGAACAAAGAGGGGACCATGGTTCCATGGAGACAATCAGCTTTGCAAAATTACCTGGCAGAGAGTGGTAAACCCCTTTGTTTTACCTGAACTAAATGACCGCGTGCTTCTTTTGGGTGAGCATTTGCCCCATCACCATGTGTCAGGATACTTGGGAGGAATCTGATATTAGATAACCTGAGCTTTGGGCAGCTGAACTGTGAACAGCAGAAATAGAGAGCTGCAGAACACTTCAGTGGCAGACAACAGGCTTTTATGGGAACTGGGCTCTTTTAAGCTACTGAGAGCATCACTCTGCCTTGCTTTCACATTTCCCAGTCTATGAGGCCAGATCCAATGAGGCCTGCAATGCATGCATGTCCCAAGGGGGAGCACCTTAATGTTCATGCAGCATAGTAAATATCTGCTCCTATTATCAATGAGATGAGATCCTCCCAGGGATGTGTAGAGGGACCAACAGTTTCATATATTGTGTGAAGAGAGAAGGAGAAAGAATGAAGGAGAAAAATCACAGCAAGATGCTAATTTTTTGCAAACGACATTCAACTAAAAAACCCAACCAACAAACCCTATAAGAAGCTGCTGAGAGACAGAGACCTACTGGGAAATTGAGTGATGCTGTGGCAGATGAAATTTAACTCAGATCAAGGTGAGGTAAACTTGTTATCCATACTGATGAGCCAGACTCATGTGATCATCTGAGGCCAGTGACTTGAAAGATATCATCACAAACTGCTCAGTAAAAAGGCTTGCCTGATGCAGAGCAGCAGCTACACAAAGTGGAGGGACCTTTATAAAACAATAATGCTGAAAAAATTCCTCCTAGTTAACGCTATTTGATAAACAGTACCAGCATGTGGAGTGAAATTCAGCCTTGGTTGCTTCCTCGCAAAAAAGTGGTCCCCTGAGTAGCAGCACTACCGAGACCTGGTTTTCTAGGAATTAATTTTTTTTTATATATGATGAATAAGAACAAGTCTGCACTGCATCTTCCCTTGGGGAAGACAAAGGAGAGATTTTTCTCTACCCAGCTGCCTATTTTCATGAAAGATATTAAAGAATCAATACCTTTGGGACTTCTAGCCTTCAGTTACGTGTTGTTAAAAGGTAGACAACAGGTTCAAATACTATTGAAGGGACAACACAGGCAGACAGACTCCTGTGACAGGCTCCCTTACTGAAAAATGGCAAGCTGGAAAAGGAAGAAGAAGATGCCCCAGAAACAAAGGTGGGAAGGATACAGTGGGACTGGCTGTTGTGGTTTAACCCCAGCCAGCAACTAAGCACCACGCAGCCGCTCACTCACTGCCCCCCTCAACCCAGTGGGATGGGGGAGAAAATCGGGAAAAGAAGTAAAACTCGTGGACTGAGATAAGAATGGTTTAATAGAACAGAAAAGAAGAAACTAATAATGATAATGATAACACTAATAAAATGACAACAGTAATTGTGGACACATATTTAGCTAACGGTCGCAAGAGCATTCCAGACGCCTTTAGAAGGCCTTGAACAGAATAAAGAAGAAGACAAAAAAAGAAAGATGCCAATTAGAAGAACACAGGTGCGCATTCCACGATCAAGGGAACTTGGCACAAAGAACCTCAATTCGGCAGTTTATCTTGACCAATTAGACTGAGACAAGTTTCGCATGTTTTAGTTGGTATAACCAATTATGTCCTATGTTTATGCGCGTGTACAGAGTTGGTATAACCAATTATGTCTTATGTTTATGCGCATGTACAGAGTTGATATAGCCAATCATATTTTATGCTTGTGCGCGTGGACAGTGACTTTGCAGAATATGTGATTATAAATATGTGTGTGTTTTAGCAATAAACGTCGTCTGCTTTCAACTTTACAGGCGTCCATTTATTTCTACCTCCTGCAAGTAATAATAAAAGGATTGGAATGTACAAATGATGCGCAGTGCAATTGCTCACCACCTGCCGATCGACACCCAGTTAGTCCCCGAGCGGCGATTCCCCCCGCCCCCACTCCCCCCCAGTTCCTATATGTGATGGGTTGACCCTGGCTGAACACCAGGTGCCCACCAAAGCCCTTCTATCACTCCCCCATCCTCAGCTGGATAGGGGAGAGAAAATATAACAAAAGGCTCGCGGGTCGAGATAAGGACAGGAGAGATCATTCACTATTACCGTCACGGGCAAAACAGACTCAGTTTGCAAAATTAACTCAATTTATTACAAATCAACCAGAGCAAGGTAATGAGAAATAAAATGAAATCTCAGAACACCTTCCCACCACCCCTCCCTTCTTCCCGGGCACAACTACCCTCCCGGATTTCACCACCAAGCCCCCCCAGTGGCACAGGGGGACAGGGATGGGGTTTATGGTCATCACACGTTATTTTCTGCCGCTTCACCTCCTCAGGACGAGGGCTGATCACACTCTTCCCCTGCTCCAACGTGGGGTCCCACCCACGGGAGACAGTCCTCCACGAACTCCTCCAACGTGGGCCATTCCCACGGGCTGCAGTTCTTCACGAACTGCTCCAGCATGGGTCCATTCCACGGTGTGCAGTCCTTCAGGAGCACACTGCTCCAGCGCGGGTCCCCCACGGGGTCACAAGTCCTGCCAGAAAACCTGCTCCGTGGGCTCCTCTCTCCACAGATCCGCAGGTCCTGCCAGGAGCCTGCTCCAGCGCGGGGTTCCCACGGGGTCACAGCCTCCTTCGGGAACCCACCTGCTCCGGCGTGGGGTCCTCCACGGGCTACAGGTGGAGATCTGCTCCACCGTGGACCTCCCTGGACTGCAGGGGGACAGCCTGCCTCACCAGGGTCTTCACCACGGGCTGCAGGGGAATCTTCGCTCCGGCGCCTGGAGCACCTCCTCCCCCTCCTTCTTCACTGACCTTGGTGTCCGCAGGCTTGTTTCTCTTACATGTTCTCACTCCTCACTCCGGCGGCAGTTACTCTCCGTCCCAACTTTTTTTCCTTCTTAAAAATGTTATCACAGAGGCGTTACCACTATCACTGATTGGCTCGGCCTTGGCCAGCGGCGGGTCCGTCTTAGAGCCGACTAGTATGGGCTCTCTCTCTCTCGAACACAGGGGAAGCTTCCAGCAGCTTCTTACAGAAGCCACCCCTGTAACCCCCCCCCCCGCTACCAAAACCTTGCCAAACAAAACCAATACACTATACTAGATGGGACGTCACATGGTATGGAATACACCTTTGGCCAGTTTGGGTCAGCTGCCCTGACTGTGTCCTGTGCCAACTTCTTGTGCCCCTCCAGCTTTCTCGCTGGCTGGGCTTGAGAAGCTGAAAAATCCTTGACTTTAGACTAAACATTACTTGGCAACAACTGAAAACATCAGTGTGTTATCAACATTCTTCCCATACTGAACTCAAAACATAGCACTGTACCAGCTACTAGGAAGACAATTAACCCTATCCCAGCTGAAACCAGGACACTGGCACAGAGCAGTAGTGGCCCCAGGGGTAGGTTAAGCATAAGAGGAGGAGGTAGGTTAAAATGAGGAGGGAACTCAATGGGAAAACTCAAGAATTTGTCTCAACCTCAGCTGGTGTAACATCATGCAGGTGTTAGACATGGAGTATTTCCAAGCAGGACAGACAAGTAGCTAGCAGAAACTTAGGAAAGAATAAAGCTCTTCTGATGTACCTTTTCCTAATCTGGGAGCAGCAAATTAACATCTGAAGAATGACAGGCAATTTGTCTTCCTATGCATTGACATCGGAGAAACTTCCCAATTCCCTCCCAGATGGGAGACTGCCTGCATGGAAAAGATTTGGGACCAATGTGCATCTGGAGACTAACCGAAGGAGAGCAAGTAACGTCCACCAACCTGATATTGTTAAATTAATAATGGTAGCACTAATCATGTGAGCTACCATTTGCAAATCTCGTTTTCACTGGAGATTGTATATCCCCAGTGTGCTTCTCATGGCTCCTTGAGCTCACCCCTTGGCACCTGTAGGTCTCCTCCACCTCTCATGGTGAGAGACAAATGGAGCGGGAGGCTGTCATTCCTGAAGCACTCCCTGACCTGCAGCCCTAGTCAGGAACCTCCCAGGTGACACTGGATCAGCAGTTTAGTGCCCTGCCTAAAGCAAAACATCACTAACTACAACAAAAATGTTTTGAAGAAAAAAATAATTTGAAAACATTAAAAAGCTGGTGTAAATAACATTTAAAAGGTATATTATTCCCCGTGTCTGAGAAGTCCCTCTTTTCTCTCCTGTTCTGTTTATGTCTTCTTTAGACAGCTTTGGTCAAGCTGTTCACTATTCCATCTCTTTTCTCATAGGACTTAACTTGCTGTTGTCTTTTGCTTGCAAGTTCATAACCTGATGAAACACACTTGCAGTTTCTTTGGGGACAGGTCTTTAAACCGGATGATTTTGTCCATTGCTTTCCAACCTGGGAGCTGTTGCATTGCTGCTTTGTTCATTCTCTCTCCAGCCCCAATAGAAGCTTAATCAATAACCTCCTGCCCTGGTCTTGTCACCACCTAAAGCTTATTGCATCACCATATTCATAATGTTATTACAGATCAGCTCCATTTCCACCACACTGTGGCTCTGCCACATTTCTCACTGTGATGAGCCACCACTGTAAGTAACAGCAGAGCCATTACTGCATATGACAGGAGGCACAGGAATATAAACTGCTATTGATTTCTTTCTCTCTCTACTGCAAAACACAGAAGAGTTGTCTCTGACCAGCAGAAGGATGGTGCTGGCACCCTGGCTCTTCCAGCCAAACTTGGGAGCCATCGTAACTGATTGGGGCTCACCCTCCAGGTACGGCTGTCCTGCACATGTTCCTCAGGGAGCTGTTTTCATTTCTTGTGGTCAGGGGCCAGTGGGCAGAATCCTGCCCCACAGCAGTCAAGAGAAAATTATCAACTCACTTTAGCATTTATGCAAATGGATTCTTATTATATTCAAGCCTTTAAGAACTGTATTAAATGTGAATATACAAAATAAAATTTATCAAGAGGGAAGCAGTGACAAACAGCTGCAAATAGTGCTTTTGAGCAGGGTGATAGTTTAACCAGACTAGATCACTAGCTTCTGGTAAAGCAAAATCATGGTTTTATATTTTACTGTTGACAGCAATTATGCTGAGACTGTTAAAGTGATTGCAATATTCACTTCCTGAATAATTACACAATGTGTGATGCTAACTGAACTTGCTCATACTATGAGCCTTATTGATATAAAGGCAACCAACAAACACAAGCAATATTCTTGTATTTTGAGAACTGTTACTCAGGTGATCAAATCTTATGATGAGTAGAGCCATATAAGTACTGTCACATGCATAAATCAGGTTATAGCACTCTTTACCTGTGCAACTAGTCCAGGCACATGTAGCAGCAAAGGCTGCTGCAAATCCTCTCCAAATAGAAAAAGATGTCAAAGCTGGCATTTCTCAAGTGAGACTGAATTAATTTGGAATCTCCCAGGACATGTACATGATGACATCTCCCTGAAAGCAGGATCACCATCTTTGTTTCAGTACATACCATTGCTCCCAGCACACAAATGCTGGATATTGTCTTTCTGCATGAAGCTCCCACCAAGATGCAATCAGACTGCTTCTAATCCTTTGAACACCAGCTGAAGCAAGAGGAAGAGGTATTGTGACTCTCACTGTGAAAATTTGGAGGCATTATCTACTGAATAGTTGGAGGTTTGGTTTTTTTCCCTCTCTACATTGGTTCCTCTACCAGATTTTATGGAAGCTCATCAATAAAATGCCTTTCCAAGAAGGCCAAATCCCCATAAGTCCCAAAGATGGCCTTAGGCTATGCATATCTACTGTCCCTGCTCTTTAAGCTGTCTAGACACAAGATAACCTGATCTGGGGACCATGTAGCTGCACATACAGTGGCTGAGCTAATAAGTCCTGGGGAGATCAAGATGGATTAACTTGAGCACAGGGCAGCACTTTGAGACTTGAGTCAACTTTTAGGCCAAGAAGAGGTGGCACAAATACAGAGCCGGAGCCAGCAGTGCCAGCCACAACTGCATCTGGCAAGGACTGACTGCTCATGCTGTTTTGCTGTTGCTCTCAAGATGTTTCTTGTCTGTTGATTTTAGAAAGAGAGGACATATATCATAAGGCTAAAAAGTAAGCCAAAGTCCTGACACTGAGTTTGCACCTACAGGGGCAAGAATGATTAAGTCTTTGGTAAAGTGTCTCTGTTTTGCACGCTAGCTGCAGCCTAAACGGGGACTGCAATGTCCACGGCTATATCAGTGATGGGAGCATGCGGTGGCGTTGGCCAGTGCTAAAGCATTTTCAGTCCCTCCAGTAAATGTGTGTTATTGCACACGTGCAGGCACATACCTGCACACACCCAAGTGCACCCATCAAGCCAAGTAAGGAATGCAGCCACTATCCAGCTTTCTCTTGGCAGAGCTCTGCACATTGGGTCAGCCAAGAAAAATTTCACATTTACAGGAAAACCCACTGCTGTTCTCACCTTGTTACACAGTAAATAAAAGCATTGCACAATAAATGTTGACACAGTAACTCTCAGAGGAATTTCACAGACAAAACAACCATTTATTCAGGGATGCTAAAAAAATAAACTGGAATTTTGCATGTACTTACTCAGAAATTATTCCCTAGCAAACTAAACCAAGGTTATGAGATGATTATCATAAATCATCTGATATCATCATGTATTATACCATGCAGGTTTAACTTAAGAGAGCTTGAAGGACCATATAGAGTACTGCTTGAGGTTTCAGCCGATACTGGAAAAAGATCTTAGTTTCCCCCATTTAGAGATCCCAGATGACTGAAACACTACTGTTAAGTTTCATTTATGCTTCAAAACCTGGAACATTTCTCTGGCCCTGAACACTGACCTTTGGGACTGTTTTCTGTCCCTAGTGCATGCTAGAGAGTTTCAAAACAGATATGGGCATGCGAATGAAGTACATCAAGTCTAGGAATTCCTGGAACAGAGCAAATAACCAGTGCTTATACCAGTAAATAAAACTGCTCAGGCCTCATTTTACAGTCCCAGAGGCAAAGGGGTATGGGTCGGTTCACATCCAGCCAGCTAACCCCCCACCACAAAAACAGTTGTCTTGCTGGAAACAGTCCTTGGCCCATGCGAGTGTTTGAATTGGGTTGTTTGGGGGAGGACTAACTAGCACAGACCAAAACCACATTAAATAATTCAACAGGCAGGATAATCATGTGCCCTTTCCTGAAGCCCATGACCTGGTCATCTTTAGTTCAGCAGCACAGACACAACTAGGCTGCTTGACAGAAGACAGAAATGCACCCAGCCGGCTGCAGCATTATAGTGACCCCACTCTGCTGCTTCTGAGGACACAGGACTAAAAATGTTCCACTTGCAAAATATCCTGAACTTATATGAGCAACGAAATTTTAAGTGCAACTGCTTTATAAAGTAACAGTTCTGTAATAAGTCCAGAAAATTAGCCCATTACTAAGGTCCAACTCTAAAGCGCTATTTATTTGCTAGATCATTTTTATTTCTTGGATGATCTCTGTTAATGATAACAGTAGCTCCCAAATGGTGTCATAAGAGTGATACCGAAAAGCCGGTCGAAGAAACTCTCTGAGACTCAGTTTTGGAGTTTTGGAAAGCAGGCATTCTTTATTGCAGCGCTGAATGCACGGGGGATAGTTCCACCTAGTGTGCATGCCACAGCTTTAGCACTAACAGGTTATATAGAATAACTGATTGCATATTCATCAGATTAGTATACATATACATAAAAATGATTGCAACTGATTATCTTACTACTGCCTACATCCGACCATGCGCAATGAAGGATCCATTTGAGTCGAAGGGCTGCTTTTGCGACCACCGACCCATTTGAAGTTCTTGTTGGCTGTCCTTGAAGTCTTTGTTCTTGTCCTTGTTCTTTCATCTTGAAGCTTAACGCAGTTTCAATCCCATGTGGTCAGTTTCAACCCCATGTGGTCAGTTTCAACATTGTTCTCCTCTAGCGTACAGGAACATCTAGTCATAAGAGCAAAGAACTGCAAAACTTATGAATAATTACTAGTTAATCACTTGACTACACTTTTGTAATTATCTCCCCGGTTACCCTTTGTCTATTGTTTCAACCACAATGTTAATATATGATCATTTATCAAATCTCACTTATACAGTCATCTAGCAGCAAACCAGTTTTCATAGAAGGTACAAAATATTAAAACCATAAAAGTTTGAACAAACCACATGAAATGTATGGACATATGCTATCAAGAGAAATATTTACTTGCCAGACTCATCTCTATGTTTCAAACTTCTGCAAATGAAATCAGCAAGTCATTACACGTTATAGAAAGCTTTGTAACCAGCAGTCACAGAACTTTTGTGAATCCAAGGACTGACCATCAAATTTAGCTTTGAAAATGTGAGACCTAGATCAAAGCATTTGAAATTTATGCCTAATGCATTTTCCAGTCATAGCAGGTGTCATACCTGCAGGGCTGTTTCCTCACAATCCTCACTGAAGATTTCATCTTTTCAATAGCCCAATTCATGTCAATGTCACAATTACAGGGACCAGGACACAGAAAGAGGAGTTACTGGTCATCTAGGCAATCATCCTCATCTATTCTGCAACTTTGACAAGGACACAAATATCTCCAGAGCTGTCACTGTCAAAAGAGAAAAACTTAAAAATTAAGCGAAAAAATCTTCAGTCCCCAAACTTCATAAAAGGACGGTTTACTTTTGCCTCCTGAAATCTGAAGTATGCTTGTTGAATTCAGCAGCCTGACTGCTGTGTGTCATGGTTCTTTGTCCCTATTCCTGTTGCAGTCCTGGGATACATTTTTTTGCATAGGTATTTTTCCTGATGCATGGCCCAGGTGAACCAAGTCCATAATTTTTCTGTAATGCAATCTAGCACTACTCAGGACATGTTCAGGTTTGAAATCACATCACCCTGGCTGTAAGCATGGTTCACTTTTAATGGGTTATTTTGGAACAGCAGTTTCAGGGCTTCTGGTTATTTTTAGCTCGTGGTAATAATCTTGGGGAATGGAAACTGTTGGGAATTGGCTTGATGAAAAAGGACATGGGTCTATGGAAAAGTTGTGCGAGCAGAGTTCTGTGTGAAAGAATGTCAGTTTGAGCAACAAGACTAGGCCTTGGCTGAAAATAGCTGGCTTTACTGATATTGGGAGAAAAACAACAGCTGGTCTCGCTGTTATCAGGAGAAAGACAGGGACGGTGTGACCTTGGCATAACTTCATAAGTAACTTTTGAAGAAGTTCCCATGAGAAAGTTACGGAACATGCATAGCTGCAAATCACAAGTGGGTGTGTTTTAGTAATGAATAAACATTAGCAATGTACCAATCATATTAGGACTAGTAGGCATAATTATCGCAAACTGTATAAATATGAGCTATCCGTGCAAATAAAGTTGAATCACTTCTATCACTCATATTGGGTCGACTTACGTGCATTCCTCCGCCGCTCCAACAGGAAACACCATAACTTCCCCATGTATTCTTACCCACAGTCTTCAGCTGTAGTCATACAGATGCGTTGGGATCCAACCTGCTTTGTCAAAAATTACAATTAACCCTTGAGCTCCCCTGAAAGGCAGCAGGAGGTGGAAGGCAGCAAACATCACAGCTCCTGGCGGGGGAAACATTGGTGGGCTTCAATGAGGTCAGGGCCTTCCCCAGTCTTGCCCCCCCCCCTCCCCCCCCCTCCCTGAGTGGCTGGCAGCATATTCAGTGACTCATTTCTTGAGAGATACTCTGGCAATGGCACCTATCTATTATAACCTTCATCACCTTGATTACATGTGCATAGTAAATGTTAACTGGGGAAATTAGGAAAAAAAAATCAAGTGTTTTCAACCAGTTATGGTTTATTCTGCTATAAATTTCATTTGTCTCTAGCCAACCTGATTTCCAGGAACAAATCTTCTAATTTCTGCTCTGCTGTTAATTGCAGCTTTGTCTCCGAACTGGTAATCTGAAGCTACAGATTGGCTGCTTTGCAGTTCCATATCAGAAAGCCTTTCTGAGATACAAGTAAACAGTCGGTGGGCTGAAGAAACAGCAGATAATCAGTTTTATTTTCTCCCTGAGTGGTTTTTAACACGTGTCACATTGACCAGGGCCTGAAGTCTCCAAGAAAGCATTTGACAAGACCCACTTGTTCATTAGGGGCCTCAAATTCCCAGTTGGTGCCCAGTTACCTGCAATCACTTGTGTGACATATGGCCTTTGTATTTGATTTGTCTGAAAAGTAAGATATCACCATGGGAAAACTAAGGCTCTCTTATCAGTTTACATTACATTATTAACAATTTACATTATTGTCCTGGTTTCAGCTGGGATAGAGTTAATTGTCTTCCCAGTAGCTGGTACAGTACTATGTTTTGAGTTAGGTATGAGAAGAATGTTGATAACACTGATGTTTTCAGTTGTTGCTAAGTAGTGTTTAGTCTCAAGTCAAGGATTTTTCAGCTTCTCATGCCCAGCCAGCAAGAAGGCTGAAGGGACACAAGAAGTTGGGAGGGGACACAGCCAGGGCAGCTGACCCAAACTGGCCAACAGGGTATTCCATACCATGTGACATCACATCTAGTATATAAACTGGGGGGAGTGGGGGTGGGGGAATCACCGCTCTGGGACTAACTGGGCGTCGGTCGGCGGGTGGTAAGCAAATGCACTGTGCATCACTTGTATATTCTAATCCTTGTATTATTATTATTATTATTGTCATTTTATTATTATTATTTTCATTATTAGTTTCTTCCTTTCCATTCTATTAAACTGTTCTTATCTCAACCCGCGAGTTTTACTTTTTTTCCCCCGATTCTCTCCCCCATCCCACTGGATGGGGGGGGCAGTGAGTGGCTGCCTGGTGCTTAGTTGCTGGCTGGGGTTAAACCACGACAATTATGCTTGCAGAAGGATCTAATAAAAGGGGAAGACTTTTTTTATTATTTTAGCAAGCTCTCAGCAAAGAGAGCAGTAGAGGGGGAAAGTCCCCAGTAACCAGGTTTTATCCCCAGTAAAGAAAAATATTAGCAGTTTGCACTTGCTGACATGTTTATGACTTCCAGCTAAACAGGTATTTCTTGACCTCCATGTTAGCGCACCACAGGGGCCGAGGGCTCCCTGGGGGCCATGGGGGACCCCCTGGGGCAGCAGGGCAGGGCCTGTCAGCCTGGGTCTGTCCCATCCCCCAGCCAGGAGCCAGGGGGCAGCCCCAGCCATCAGGCATCTCCCTGGGCATGGGGCCATGCCCAGGCCAGGCCAGGACTTTGGCCCACAAGTGGAGGTCCCAATTGATGAGGTCCATGGCCAGGCAGGGCAGGGTCTGATGGCCCCAGAGGGCTGAAACAGAGTCCTGGGCCATGGGCAGGGTGGGGGAGGCCCACGGGGGGGGATGATCTGGGCCGTAAGTGTCACTGGCACACTCAGGACCTGACACTTGAGATACCTTATATGCTCTAAGTAAATGATTTCGTCACCTAAAGATGATTCTGGGTGAAAGGCTCTGCTACCCTGCAAATTATGGGAGCAACAGCTTCCAAAAAAAATATATGGGAATTTTAGCCTATCTGTCTATGATAATTTCTTGGTTTCCTTTAAGCTTGTTTGTGTCAGGCTGAAGACCCCTTGACTCTCAACTTAGGACGTAATGGGGCTCTAGGGAGAGTCGGCAGGGGAAGGGAACCAGGCTTCATCTGAAAAGCAACATGTTAAAATCAAGCCCCTTCTGCTCCGGTTTGGTTATTGCAGGTCCCAGAACAACTGGACCCCAAACCCCATCGGGTAATGGTGATGAACAGTCTCTGGTGCTTTGACCAGCGGGCGCAACGCACTAAAATCATCCCACCCCCGGTTTGCCAGTGGCTGGCTGTATCTCATACAGACATGTCTCTTCCACCCACACATGAATAATGCTCAATGGTTTCTGGTTCACAGACCATGTGATGTGAAGGAATCACATGCACCTCATTTAGTGCTCAGCACTGTTTTGGGAGCCAGTCTCTAACCTTGATATTTATATATTTTAAATATATACATACACAGTTATATACACACAGTTTTAAAAGTAAAAGAGAGAGGATTAATTTTCAGAACATGGTTTAGTGGGCATGGTTGATGGTTGGACTCGATGATCTCGAAGGTCTTTTCCAACCTAAATGATTCTATGATTCTAATTTAATCCAGTTTTAGACATCTATAGCATATATATTTGTATCTGGCCTAGTCACACCCCCCCCCAGCTCACTTCACAGTCAACAGAGGAAGACAAGCACCTTTTGGGCATGACTCATTTGGCATGTTTTTAGATGTCTACCTAAGACAGAAATCCTGTCCTCTAAGGGACTGTTTTTCTCCTCCACTAACTAAAAGGACAGCCAAAGATGATTAGCTTGGATGCAGACATTCACCTTTAGGGGCATCTCACTCCCAGTAACCAAGGAGGGAAGATCAGCTTACCCAAGCCCCTCTGCATCAGGAATCTTCACACCTACCCACACACAAACCCACAGAGCCTTGGGAGCCAGTTGAAAGACCCCTTATAGTAAAATCGATACCTCTGAGCAGAGAGTTTATTAAATCTAGTTAAATTTTAACTTATAAACAATGTTATTTGTAGCATCTTTATCCCATAACACTCCACTAGCAGAGTTGAGTCAGTTCTGTTACAGATATAGCTGAAGCCTCTGTTTTGTGAAGCAACTAGCCAAAGCCTACTGCTCAGGGATCTCTAGGTGAGCAGAAATGTGATGGACCTCTTCCTCCAAATACATAAATTGAATATGTTGAACTGGAGCTATCATGAATGCCACAAATTATGCTGCTGCTGGAGATGCATCCCTGAGTGCAAGCCCAGGAGTGTGTTGGACAGCAGTGAGCTCTGCAGGAACCCAGTGGGATAAACTGGCCAAGATTGCCTCTGGTTTATCACTCACTGGGAAAGCAGCACTAGTAAAAGCTCTGGTACCCATCTTGTACTGTGTTCGCTGCATCTGACAACTTTGCATTTAATAGTCACAGTCTTATTTTGCACCAAATTCTTAAATTAAGAGATGCTTACCTCTCACATAGCAGCTGAAATAGACATCAGGACTCAAACATTTAATACAAGATGTTTTCTCTCATAGCTGTAACAGAAAACAGTAACTGCTATAACTAAGCAATGGCCCATTGGCAAAAGCTTGGCGGTTACTTTTTAAACCTATATATCTATCTTATCTTCAAACCCTTGAAGCAAACTCTGGTTATCCCTTTCTGAAGTTGCATAAGGATAAACATTATAACAGACACTATATATATATATATATATTCAGTTCCATATTTGGCCAAAGTTTACATTCTATGTTACAATTGCAATAACTATTTATACAGAAGCCCACAACAGCAGCTGCTAATTGTCCAGCCATTGAATCGTGCCTCAGCTGTTGAGCTGTGGTAAGTGTATTCTACGTACAGTCCACATACTGTTGTGCTAGTGAAAAATTAGATATGCTGGGATGTTGTATGGAACTTTTTGTATCAGTGGAAAGGCTCATATTAATTTTGGATGATGCCTCCTCTCTGACATTAAGAACAAAGGGATGAGATTTTCTTGTGCGGTGGAGAAGCTGCATTACCAAGAAAGCTGTCCTTCGAGAATCAGTAAGGTCCCTGTAACCTTTGTTACCCTGACAGATTTAGTTCAGGTGTTGCTTCATCTTCCCCAATTATAATTTATGACCCAAGGCAATGATCCATCATTGGAGTGAGTGCAGTCCTGACCCTACTGAAGCCAACAGCAAAACTTCCACTAATTTCAGCAAGCTGAAGATTTCCTCTGGATTCAGTTTATGGCTGAATCACCACCTTATTATCTGTGAGTGGCAGATGATGTCTCCACTCTGTGTCATAATGCTCAACTGTAAAACAGAAACTACGGGAGTTATCCCCATCAGCAAGAGAACAATGCAAGTCTTAATGCGAGTGCTCACATCATAGCATGCAACCACTCTGAGACTGGAGGTGCTGGAGAAATGGGGGCAGCCAGGGAGCTTTCAGCTGCCTTCTGTTTACAAGGAAATAACTTCATCTGGCAATTTGTCATGGTGAGAAGTGTCAGGGAGAAAAATTCCTCCTATCACAAACATTGCTAGACAGTCACACTGGAATCAGAGTCCTGTAATGAAAAGCTAGTATTAAGGTTAGAGGGTCAGGAGCAAGAAATCTTCATCTCTTGTTGAGGGTGCAGAAGGCATACGTAGCCATTCCGAGTGATTATTCCCCTACAGAATGCAACCAGCAAGAAGAAATAAGGGCACTAAAAAGCAATCTGGAGACAATCAAATTTGCAACCCTCCCCCCGACCATCACCAGCATATTAGTACAAATCTTCAGTTGGAGGAAAGAGCTATAGAACTACAAGGGCAAACCTATCTTGTTTTTTAATAATAATTTTTACTACACATTTTAAGAAAACATAATGCTTTATTATATTTAGCTGAAGGATTAATTGCTTCTTTTCCTTGAGCTCCATCCAGTTGAGACTAGCTGCTGATTTAGGGAGCTTGGCAACATCCCAAATACAGGGGTTTGATACCTCCTTGGAGGGGAAATAACCATTTCACATCCAGCCCACTCCTGGCTCCCAAGTGACTCTGCCCAGCCCCTGGCCAGATGTGCTGCTTATACATAGGGCAGGTTATTCACCAATGGGCACTTCTCATGCTTTTTTTCCTGATTTTCATTGTTCTGCTGACTGCTGGTAGAAGAAAGTGACTTTCAGCTTTCCCCTTCTTGGAAGGCAGGTTTCTAATCCTCAGGTTCATAAAATTCTGAGCACCTAAGGCTCAAAACCAGCAAACCAACCCAGAAAGCAAATGCTTCCTCCCTTCAGTTACTCTGATTAAAATTTCATGGTTTTGAAGGCTTCACTCAATCATTGCACATTTGTGGTTTTCAGTATTTTGTATTGCTCCCTGAATTTGTACTGTGAGTGCCCATACAGGTAGCCTCCTTTGTGACCCCATTAGATGTCAGAGGGAATGTGCAATGATGCTGAAGTGCCCAGTATGCCTGCCTGGATGATACAGCAGGCGCTCAGCCAGCAAGGACCAGGGTGCAGAGCAGACGCAAGTGCATGAATGGAGCAACAAATGGCTGAGGAAAGGATCTCATCCAGCAATGGGGAGACCAGAGGCAATGCTCCCTTTTCTCCCTTCTCATCTGCTCCCCTCCCTCCCTCTGCGCATGCAGAGTTAGCAGCAGTGAGAGCAGTCCCTATACTCCACACCCCAGGTCATTTTCAAAGCAAAAAAAGGCCACTGTCACCCTTCTCACAGAAATCTGTTAAGTGAGGTCTATTTTTTTTTTCCATCCTTTGTTTTTGATCTATTTGTCCTTTTATAACTGTGGTGGGTTGACCCTGGCTGGATGCCAGGTGCCCACCAAAGCTGCTCTATCACTCCCCCTCCTCAGCTGGACAGGGGGGAGAAAATATAACAAAAGGCTCGTGGGTCAAGATAAGGACAGTTTAATAAAGTGAAAGCAAAGGTCACACGCGAAAGCAAAGGAAAACAAATGATGTTATTCTCTACTTCCCATCAGCAGGCGATGTCTGGCCACTTCCTGGGAAGCAGGGCTTCAGTAAGCGTAGTGGTTGCTCCGGAAGACAAAAATGCCCCCCTTCCATCTCCCTTTACTTAGCTTTTATAGCTGAGCTGACGTCATATGGTATGGAATATCTGTTTGGTTAGTTTAGGTCAGCTGTCCTGGTTATGTCCCCTCCCAAGATCTTGCCCTGCCCCAGCCTGCCATTGAGGGGAGGGCAAAAATGTTGGAGAGACAGCCTTGATGCTGTGCCAGCACTGCTCAGCAGTAGCCAAAACACTGGTGTGCTATCAACACCTTTCTAGCTACCAATGCAGGGCACAGCACTGCGAGGGCTGCTATGGGGAGAATTAACTCCATCTCAGCCAGACCCAATACACTCGCCAATTACCATCATGGGCAAAACAGACTCGAATTGAGGACAATTAATTTAATTTATTAATTACCAATCAAATCAGAGTAGGGTAATGAGAAATAAAACCAAACCTCAAAACACCTTCCCCCCACCCCTCCCTTCTTCCCAGGCACAACTTCACTCCTGAATTCTATAACTCTGCCCCCCGAGTGGCACAGGGGGACACGGAATGGGGGTTGCGGTCAGTTCATCACACGTTATCTCTGCTGCTCCTTCCTCCTCAGGGGGAGGACTCCTCACACTCTTCCCCTGCTCCAGCATGGGGTACCTCCCATGGGAGACAGTCCTCCACGAACTGCTCCATCATGGGTCCATTCCACAGGCTGCAGTCCTTCAGGAAAAGACTGCTCCAGCGTGAGTCCCTGTCCTGGGTTCAACTGGGATAGAGTTATTTTTTACAGGAACCTGGGAGGTGGGGGCATAGCCGGGGCAGCTGACCTGAACTAGCCAAGGAGCTATTCCATACCATGTGACATCATGCTCAGTATATAACTGGGGAGCGGGCCGGGGGGTGGTCTCTGTTCTCCTCGGTGGGGGAAGTTGCAGAGCGTCGGGTCCCGGGTGGTGAGCAGTTGCACTGTGCATCACTTTTTGTATACTCTTTCATTAGTACCGTTGTTGTTGTTGTAATTTCTTTGTGTTTGTCCCACTAAACTGCCTTTATCTCAACCCTCGAGGTTCCAGTTTCTTTTTCTTTTCTCTCCTCCATCTCCTCCCCATCCCACCGGAGGGGGGCGGAGGAGTGAGCGAGCGGCTGCGTGGTCCTTTGTTACCGGCTGGGCTGAAACCATGACAGATCCCCTTGTCACACCAGAAATACAGATGGTTTCTGCCCCTTTATAACTTGATGGCATTAGAGTACACTGTGCACCAGTGTCTACTAGAGCCTTGTACTCCTGTGGGTCTAACGTGCCAGGCCATCAAATCCACACAGTCCAATAAACCCGGTTGTCTCTTTCCTCCACCTGGCTGGAGGCAGGGCCCCTCTATCCCAGCCAAAACCAGGATAGCTGGATATCTGTCTAAAGACCTAAGGCTGTCCCAGCATGGTGGGTTGACCTTGGCTGGATGCCAGATGCCCACCAAGCTGCTCTATCACTCCCCCTCCTCAGCAGGACAAGGACGAAAAAATAGAATGAAAGGCTCATGGGTCAAGATAAGGACACGGAGGTCACTCAGCAATTACTGTCATGTATAAAACAGACTTGACTTGGGGAAATTAATTTAATTTATTGCCAACCAAAATCAGAGTAGTAGAATGAGAAATAAGAACAAATCTAAAAACACCTTCCCTCCACCCCTGCCTTCTTCCCAGGCTCAACTTCACTGCTGCCTTCAGTACCTCCTTCCCCAGAGCAGCACAGGGGAACAGGGAATGGGAGTTGCGGTCAGTTCATAATGCTTTGTTTCCGTCACTCCTTCCTCCTCATTCTCTTCCCCTGCTCCAGCGTGGGGTCCCTCCCATGGGAGACAGTCCTCCACGAACTGCTCCAACATGGGTCCTTCCCATGGGCTGGGTCCATCTTGGACCCAGCTGGAACTAGTTGTGTCTGACATGGGGGCAGCTTCTAGCATCTTCTAACAGAAGCCATCCCTGCAGCCCCTCTGCTACCAAAACCTTGCCATGTAAACCCAATACATTCCACCCCTCACTTCTGTGCATCACGTATTTAAGAATTATCATTAAAATACACATTCATCACACAATCTACAGTCTTCATAAACTTCACTTACGTCAACAAAAACATTCCCCACACCAAAATCAAAGTAACATCATCACAACACTGACAAAAGTGGCCAATTTACACATACTCCACCTCTCGTCCCTTCACCACAATTACAACAGAAATTACCCACAATTATTCCGCTCTCCACTCTAGCAATTGTCAGTCCATGTATTTCCTGTTACCTCTCCCAATTACTATCCTTATCTTGAATTCCTCACTCCCCACATTGTGTGCCAAAAAGGACTGTGGTGGGTTGACCTTGGCTGGCCACCAGGTGCCCACCAAGCTGCTCTGTCACTCCCCCTCCTCAGCAGGATGGGTGGAGAAAATAAGATGAAAAAGTTCGTGGGTTGAGATGAAGGCAGTTTAATAAAGAAAAGCAAAGGCCACGTGCAGAAGCAAAGGAAAACAAAAACTCTACTTCCCATCAGCAGGTGACATCCAGCCACTTCCTGGGAAGTTGGGCCTCACTACGCATAGTGGTTGCTTCAGAAGACAAACGCCTTAATAACGAATGCGCCCTTCCTTTCTTAAGAGGAGTCCTTTCTCAGCTTTTATTGCTGAGCTGATGTCATATGGCATGGAATATCTCTTTGGTCAGTTTGGGTCAGCTGTCCTGGCTGTGTCCCCTCCCAACTTCTTGCCCACCCCCAGTCTATTGGCGTTTGGGGTGTTATCAACACTTTTCTAGCTACAAATACAAAGCACAGTACTATGAGGGCTGCTGTGGGGAAAGTTAACTCCTTCCCAGCTAGACACAATACACCCAGCTACTGCAGGACCTGGACCTGATACAGCATAGTGCTGTGAGGTAAGGAAGCTTTGGTCCTTGTCCAACAGATGGGAGGTGAAGGACATGTGCCTGCATAATAAAATAGGAGGTGCTGTTACCTCCACAAGACATGGGACACTTCCACAGGCCCTGGGGTGGCTTCACTGAGTTAATGCAGCACTGCAGCAGTGTGTGCAAGTCTGCCTCTGAGGCACAGTTAGTTTGGGACTTGTGGCAGGCAAACACAGCCATGCTGCTTGTAGTTTCTTTCTGTATTGCTCTTGGTTCCCGAGTGGATCCATTCTTATCAAGCGCAGGCATTTCCAAGCAGCATCATGTTGTGGAGCTCAGTCATTTCCCAGAGAGAAGGAGCAATACAGCTCACCTAGTTTAGCCTCTTAAGAGTTAAGCTTATAGCTTTGGGCATCGAAACCTCTCTAGTTATCAGAGGATTCTGCCTAGGTACTTTTGACAATGTCTGTCACCCTCTGAACATGCTCTCTCTCTACCCTCTTGAGAGAGAGAAGATACTTGGTTATTTGGGGGCTGACATGAATGAGATGAATCCCATGCCAAGGGACTTGCCTGTGGTCACACAGGAGCCCTGTGGTAGAATATGTGTTCATCTCAGCCCTACAACAGCCCAGTTCATATTCAATCTGTTCTCATCTTTCCCATCTCCAGCCCCATGCCACACCTCCACCCTGGTCTGTCCTCCAGGATAACCCTCTATTCACTTGAAGGCTCAAAGATTTGCGTAGATCGTGTTGTGCAAAGAAACCATAAATCCGAGTCTTACGTATTTTTATATGCTCTGGAGACTAAAACATACAGTGTATTTTGCAGCATGTTAATCTGAAAAAGGTGAATCTGAAACGCAAGGAGCATGACCTATTATAGCACGGTGATGACAGTGAAAATACAGAATTTGGAGGAAAAAAGGGAAGAAAAGGAAGCGTGGGGATCTCTAGTAGCAGATGGTGATGTAGACTAGAAGGATATTCCATGGTGTGCCATTTGGTTAATGTCATTGTTCATTTATTTCATAGGCTATAAATGGGGCTGTAATTTGGATAGAGGCATATATCTGAACAGAGAGTAACCCTGAAGTTGCTGTTGTCTTTTGTTACTCTTCCTGTTTTGAGTTTGCTATGGACTCTTAGTCTATCAGTGGAGAAACTGCAACTTTTCTTTTTCTAATGAAAGTACTTAACTTACCCACAGTCCTTTTCTGGAGACATACAAACAGTAAGATCCAACCTGCTTTTGTCCTGGATTGCAAACACCTCTAATCTTAGTTTGCACATCTGAAACAAAAGTGAGAGAGTTATTGTAACTAGTAACAAAGCGAACAGAAATATCTTAGACTTCTGCCGTAAAACCTACAATGGATTGATTTTAGTTTATCCCATATTTCTCTCTTCAAAAGCTGCCATGGTTGGGATTCCACAAGTATGCATCATTCTTTGCAAAAATCACTGGAAAAGCCTGTACAAGAGGAGAAGCTGAAGTTTCAGCAGAATGCATTCTCCTACTTTGCTTTCATAAAGCCTTGTTAATACAGCTGGTTGGGTTGGGTTGGGTCTGTTTGTTTTTTAAGAAAACAGTTTCAGTATCTCAATTTCATAATTAAAGTGCAAGTACGTTGCACCCAAAAATTCTGAACTTAATGCAGAAGTTTGGGGCTGAAATTATAGGGCTCTGTGGTAGGCACAAAGGAAAAGCAAAATTAATGAACAGTTGCTATATGTCTTAAAACCAGTCATCTGCCTCCTACTTCTAGCTACTTAAAAGAAACTGTGCTGTGGATACCAGCAGTATAGAAACAGTAAAGCATCTGCAGGGCTACTAACCTTTTTCACATGTAATAGATCTCAAAATAGGAGGTATCCAGAACAAGTCTTTCCCACAAGTATACTGTGTTTGACCAGTGACTATAAACCCAGCTTGGCAGCTCAGCTTCATGGTTTCACCAATCTTGTACTGTTGTTTAAATGGAGAAATTGTGACACTTTCAGATGTTAGTGGCCTGAGTCATACTGAGGCTGTAATAAACAAGAAAAAAATAAAATTCTTGTTGTTTTTATGGTGTGTGGATATTTACAGCAAGTCATAATGCTTCAGTTGAAGAGGCATAAAATAACACTGAATGTTTGATTGACATTCAAAACTAATAAATATTTAACATAATTGTCTAGAAATTTTCAGTGCAGTCATGTCAGTATAGTCTGTAAAAATATTTTTCAGTCAATAACTAAATAATTACAATGTGTTTGTAATGTATGCTAGTATGAGTAATTTAATTTTACAGTTTAAAAATAATAAGAATGGCATTAACAACATATTTTAATTTTTCTTTTGTAAATGAAGCTATTAACAATTTAAATGAATGGCAATAGAAAGCTCATAAGTATATTCAGGTAATTTTTTTTGATAAAATGAACACTAAGTCAATGAAATCACACTGAATTCTAGAAAACTATTGGAATCTCTCCTGTTAGCAAACCTAGGCCAGTTCTGATCATTAATTCTTAATTGGACTATAAACACTTCAAGACATTGATTTATTGTGGGGATTTTCAAGGCAGCCTGGGGAAGGGGGTGGTTAGAGACACATCATCCATTTAATATAAAAAGCGGTAGTCAAATTCCTCCAAGAACACTTTCTTCACCATAACTGTCATCAACTTAAAGATATCTATATAAGTCTGGAAACAAAAGATGAGTCCTTCTGTTAAAGATATTTAAAGCTAGACAAGAGAAGGACTTCACAGCATCCATCTGAGGGTTTTCTAAAGCATTGAATATTATAATATCCTTACAAAGCACATAATAGCAACACTTCTGAATTGAAAGAAGAAAAGTAGGTTTTTGCCATCTCTAGTGTGAATACATGAAATACTTTCTTAAAATGCTCTCTCTTCAGATATCATTACAGATTCATTTGTTAAAACCTGTATTATAATCAATTTTGTGTCTTTTACTTCCACTTCTGTTTTGTTGCTGGGCTAAATCAGTTTTCTCTTTCTTATGCTGACATTCAACAGGTTGTTGCGTCCAGGTTTGATCTGGCAGACACTGAAGGAATTGATAGCCACTGAGGACATACTCACTCACACAGGCAATTTCAGCTTCTTCCCCCATAGCATACTGGTTCTTTTCATTCTAAAAAAAAACCCAAACAAACAAAACAACAACAAAAAAAACCCAAAACCAATCCACAAAAAAAACCCCAAAACCCCCCAAAAGAAAAAAAAAACCCAACCCCCAACCCCCTCCCCCAACCAAAACAAAAAGCCCCCCCCCCCCCCCTTCTATGGTAATGAGAATAGATATTGTCAAAAGAAAAAATGACAAAAGCCTGATGATATGATGTAATAAATGCTTGCTTTTCCTACTCTGAAATGGGAGTCATTCACTCACCTGTATAATAATATGTTTGTCCAGCTGCACTAACTGATGTCATGGTTACAAAACGAGGATTCAAGGACCACTGTTCAAAATGGATTTTACCTTGCCTTTGCTTCAGTTGCTGGTGGACTTTGGTGGACTAGAGTCTCACAGCATGCCACATACACAGCAACATGCTTGCTAGCACAGTAGCTAGTTTGGGTATCAGGCACATGTAGCAGAGAGGCTGTAAAATTTGCCAGCTCTGAAACTACTACACTTTCCTTCCTCACTCATTTTTCATTCATGCTCACCCTGATAAAGCTGTTTTCTGGTGGGTCTGGCCTGGAGCATCCAGACTCAGGTTCACCAATCAATATATCCTCTTCTCTTGTTGCTTCATAATCATTTATACAAGGAGCCCCTCTGAAAAGTAAAAATTTGCTGGTAAGGATGTATCTTAAGCAGCGATGTCACCAAATCACAATGGCGGAATGTCAGGAGCTTTGGACAGAAATGCTGAGGACATCCCTGCCCCCCTGTCCTGGTTTCAGCTGGGATAGAGTTAATTGTCTTCCTAGTAGCTGGTACAGTGCTATGTTTTGAGTTCAGTATGAGAAGAATGTTGATAACACACTGATGTTTTCAGTTGCTGCTAAGTAGTGTTTAGTCTAAAGTCAAGGATTTTTCAGCTTCTCATGCCCAGCCAGCAAGAAGGCTGCAGGGGCACAAGAAGTTGGCACAGGACACAGTCAGGGCAGCTGACCCAAACTGGCCAAAGGGGTATTCCATACCATGGGACATCACGTCTAGTATATAAACTGGGGGGAGTGGGGGCGGGGGGATTGCGTCTCAGGGACTAACTGGGTGTTGGTCGGCAGGTGGTAAGCAATTGCACTGTGCATCATTTGTGTATTCCAACCCTTTTATTATTACTGTTGTCATTTTATTAGTGTTATCATTATCATTATTAGTTTCTTCCTTTCTGTCCTATTAAACTGTTCTTATCTCAACCCACGAGTTTTACTTTTTTTTCCCGATTCTCTCCTCCATCCCACTGGGTGGGGGGGAAGTGAGTGAGCGGCTGCGTGGTACTTAGTTGCTGGCTGCGGTTAAACCACGACACTCATGAAACACTGAACTATCAAATAAATCTGAACTCTAACACCAAGTCTAAACCCCAAATCTACTTCCCATACAAGCGCAATTAAAACACCACTGTCTTTTCTTACTCCCAGGGTATTTTGTCTGTGCCACCATGAAGCATTATATGAAAATTTTTATTTACACACCATTTCTTTTCTGCACGCAATACACTTTCTACATTCAGCTCTTTATCTGCATATCTTCAATTGTTTATTTCTTTCAAAATATTTCTTTATCAGGGTCAGATAATGAGGCCTGTAGTTGCCTGAGTCACTTTCCCTTCTGTCCCCTTTTTTTTCCTGGAATATAAATAATATATACTAATATAATACTGTAAGTCTCTTCTGTTTCTTATAGGTATTGCATTAGTGCCAAATTCATTCAAAAAACTGTTTGCATGAAATTGTTCTTTAAATTCTTCAGAATGATGATTATGTTCCCTCTCCTTAAGACAAGCTAAATTGAGTTTTCCTTCCACATTGTAATCAACAATTGTTATATCCATTAGCCATTTTTTCTTAAGCATAACAGGCTATAGGGAAAACTAAGGAATGGGTTTCTTAATTTTTGCATAATTATCTTTGATCTCGGCTTCATCCTTATTGCCGAACAGCTCATTTCTGTATTGGTTTTGTTTGGCAAGGTTTTGCTAGCGGGGGGGGGGTTACAGGGGTGGCTTCTGTAAGAAGCTGCTGGAAGCTTCCCCTGTGTTCGAGAGAGAGCGAGCCCATACCAGCCGGCTCTAAGACGGACCCGCCGCTGGCCAAGGCCGAGCCAATCAGTGATAGTGGTAACGCCTCTGTGATAACATTTTTAAGAAGGAAAAAAAGTTGGGATGGGGAGAAACTGCCGCCGGAGTGAGGAGTGAGAACATGTAAGAGAAACAAGCCTGCGGACACCAAGGTCAGTGAAGAAGGAGGGGGAGGAGATGCTCCAGGCGCCGGAGCGAAGATTCCCCTGCAGCCCGTGGTGAAGACCCTGGTGAGGCAGGCTGTCCCCCTGCAGTCCAGGGAGGTCCACGGTGGAGCAGATCTCCACCTGTAGCCCGTGGAGGACCCCACGCCGGAGCAGGTGGGTTCCCGAAGGAGGCTGTGACCCCGTGGGAACCCCGTGCTGGAGCAGGATCCTGGCAGGACCTGCGGATCTGTGGAGAGAGGAGCCCACGGAGCAGGTTTTCTGGCAGGACTTGTGACCCCGTGGGGGACCCGCGCTGGAGCAGTGTGCTCCTGAAGGACTGCACACCGTGGAATGGACCCATGCTGGAGCAGTTCGTGAAGAACTGCAGCCCGTGGGAATGGCCCACGTTGGAGGAGTTCGTGGAGGACTGTCTCCCGTGGGTGGGACCCCATGCTGGAGCAGGGGAAGAGTGTGATCAGCCCTCGTCCTGAGGAGGTGAAGCGGCAGAAAATAACGTGTGATGACCATAAACCCCATCCCTGTCCCCCTGTGCCGCTGGGGGGGCTTGGTGGTGAAATCCGGGAGGGTAGTTGTGCCCGGGAAGAACGGAGGGGTGGTGGGAAGGTGTTCTGAGATTTCATTTTACTTCTCATTACCTTGCTCTGGTTGATTTGTAATAAATTGAGTTAATTTTGCAAATTGAGTCTGTTTTGCCCGTGACGGTAATAGTGAATGATCTCTCCTGTCCTTATCTCGACCCGCGAGCCTTTTGTTATATTTTCTCTCCCCTATCCAGCTGAGGATGGGGGAGTGATAGAATGGCTTTGGTGGGCACCTGGTGTTCAGCCAGCATAACAGGCTATAGGGAAAACTAAGGAATGGGTTTCTTAATTTTTGCATAATTATCTTTGATCTCGGCTTCATCCTTATTGCCGAACAGCTCATTTCCTATAATCTTAATTATGTAGCTGAGGAATCTTTTACTATGTCTTATAATTTCTTTTATGAGCCATGCCTATTCAGTTTGATTTTTTATTTTTAATCCTGCCTTTATTCTTATACTTTCTGACCATCACCATGGGATAAGAAGTGCCATGGATTAGGAAGGGAAGGTTACGTCAGATTCATCTTTGACAAAATTGCCAGGGTGTTGTTGGTAAAAGGTATGATACGAATTTATTATATCATGAGTGTTTTGGAAAAACATGCTAAGAACAGAAGAAGTTAACAACATTGAGGACCTGTCCCAAGGAGCAGCTGTGACCAGCCCTTCCCCACCTGGCTGATGCCTCCCTGGCCGAAGACTTCCTGGGGGTCTTAGAGGGAAAATGAACAAACTAATGCTTATCCTAATGTCTTGCTAAATCCTGACTATCTTCCATGTTACCCAATAGATAACAGCATTGCAGTTTTGACTTGCATATATCCTACCTGCAGAGTCTGAGCACCATGAAAGGTGTCTGAACAGAGTGACCCGGAGAGGGGCAAGGACAGGCTGTGTTTTAGGACTAACCCTTTAATGTTTCTGCAACGGCCTCAGCCATTTGGAAAATTGGGATGCCATAGTGGAATAACTAACAAACTTGAGACTTGGTGCAACAGAAATGAGCTGAAACTTGGGAGTTCTAAATGCAGGACTAAATATCACTATGCTAAGAAAAATACTTTTTGATAGGCATTGGAATCTTATTGAAAATAACATGGAAGAGGAAGGTTCAGGTATTAGACAGTTAATTGTATGAAACCTTTACATGGTCAAAATCATTCAGATTTTTATTTTTTAAATGAAATTTCAGAATTTTATTCTATAGAAAATATACAGAATTTAATTTTCAAATTATCTAGAAAAGCAACAATTAGCCTTCTCAGTTTTCCCATGCCACAGGAATGCCTGACTGAAGCCTGCTGTGCATTTTGCATCAGAAGGACCATATTTACATCATGACAGTATCACCCCAAATACCTGATTTGTAACCCAGAGCTCGTGTGTCAGTTTTTGCTGTAGATGCCAGCCTGGCACAGGCAGAGGCACTCCGTCCTGGAAAGCACAGACCTGACATTGCTGGGGCATGAGGCACACTGGCAAGGGTCAAACCTGCCCACATAGTCTCTCAGGGCTCTCCTCAGGTTGCAAGGTCTGGTCACGGCCCATGGCACATTCTTCACCAAATCCATGATGGCAACACCTGGAGACAGCCATTCAGTAAGCAGTTATCTAGATGCAGCAGGGTCCTGCTGGGTGTTAGTTGCAGGATTTTAAAGGCACTAGAGACTACACATGAAGCTATGTCACACGGGAGTCAGGCATGTTGAAAGTTATGGATACTTTCAAGGAGCATGCCAGCACTATACATCTAGATTATCCTGTTTATATTGCTTTTATTGCCCCAGTTTAGGGCTCGGTGAGCCAGTGACAAAACAAACCAATTTCTGCCATGTCTAAAAATTCAGGACACCATAGATGACACAGGGTTTGCTTATACCTGATCCCTGCCACGTGAAACATCCCTACACTGCCTTCAGGAGCTCGGCAGCTGCAGTGGGAGAAAGATCACTGCATGCTGCATTCAGGCAGGTTTTGTCATTTGCCTCAAGCACTTTGCTGCTGCTGAGTGGCTTCTGTGCCAGCTGGGGAGGGAGGCAGCTCAGTGCACTCACAACAGCGCTGGCACAATGCATTAAACAAGTGATACCAGGGGACTGCTGTTTTGTTTCAGTTTAGCTATACGCCATACCTTGCAATGTAGGCCTAACAAGGGAAAGAGCACAGGGAAAAAAGTGTCCCCAACACCGTGCACTGCTTTCCTGCACAGTAACTAACCCCTGCCCATGTCTGAGCTCCTGCTGATGCCAGAGTAATTCACTCACATTCCTCCCTCCTACTCCCACTGTCCATGGATAATGCAAATCTGGTGCAGCTTGTAAACTGAGATACATAAGAAGTAGCTTTAATACATTTTGTATGTTTATGTTATGCTGTCCTGGTTTCAGCTGGGATAGAGTTAACTGTCTTGCTAGTAGCTGGTACAGTGCTATGTTTTGAGTTCAGTATGAGAAGAATGTTGATAACACTGATGTTTTCAGTTGTTGCTAAGTAGTGTTTAGTCTCAAGTCCAGGATTTTTCAGCTTCTCATGCCCAGCCAGCGAGAAAGCTGGAGGGGCACAAGAAGTTGGCACAGGACACAGCCAGGGCAGCTGACCCAAACTGGCCAACAGGGTATTCCAGACCATGTGACGCCACATCTAGTATATAAACTGGGGGGAGTGGGGGCAGGGGAATCACCACTCGGGGACTAACTGGGTGTTGATCGGTGGGTGGTGAGCAATTGTACTGTGCATCATTTGTATAATCCAATCCTTTTATCATTACTGCTGTCACTTTATTAGTGTTATCGTTATTAGTTTCTTCTTTTTATATTCTATTAAACTGTTTTTATCTCAACCCACGAGTTTTACTTCTTTTCCCGATTTTCTCCCCCATCCCACTGGGTGGGGGGAGAGTGAGTGAGCAGCTGCGTGGTGCTTAGTTGCTGGCTGGGGTTAAACCACGACATATGCCCATATTTGTGTGCATTCATATAACACACAGCATCATCCTGACTTAAAAGACAGAAAACACCTGCAGAGCACTCTGAAGAGCTGCTAACTGGTGAGCGCTTTACTATCTCAATGTTTTTCTTGCTCTTCTCTTACCTCAAAGTCAGTCACCATGGGATTGTCCTTTGTGGATTCCAGCAGTTTGTGAAGACTGTGTCCTGGAAAAGCCCCTTTTTCTCCCAGGCCAGAGCTGCAGTGTACTCTGACCTGCCAACCTTTACCAGAGAGACTGACCGTTCGGCTGACTCCAAAATGGAACCTGAAAGGGGATTTCATTGCAGTATTGTCAGATAAAGGCCTCCAAAGCTAGTGGATGCAACAACAGAGTTCTAAGAAAAAGCGTAAGAGGATATAAAAGAATATACTAAGATTAATTTTTTGAAGCTACCTTTGGAAGAATGAAGTCTAAGCTCAGAAAAACAATCTCCACTATGATGGCAGCCTGTCATAGTCTTCCAAATGAAAGTGTGCGAGACCTCAGCCACAGAGATATTCAGAACTACAGGAGACACTTGTGGAAAATGCATGGGATAGAGCAGGCTCTTCTAGAAGGGCACACTGCAAGGCAGGATCTTTAGTCCCAGGTGTAAACATCTGAATAACTGGAATTGATCATAAAATGAGGACAAAAACATGGTGGAGGTGATGAAATCCCTGGTTTTAGTGATGCAGAACATGACTCTTGCCATTCTTGCAGAAAATGCACCAACTTTCTGCAGTTCCTGAGACACATTTCTGGCATCGCCAGGAGACTCCTGCACCTAGACGCCTGCTTAGCACAAGGAAGATGAGAAAGGAAAATCAGGGAGTGTGTTATTGCTGCCCAACCTCTCTCAACGAGCCCTGAGAAACCCTTAGAGAAGATCAGGGACTCAGTCATGATCATGCATTTCTAGTTGTGCCCATTTCCCAGTTCAGCATGCCTGGCCTTGGACCCAGGCTACCCAGAGCAGAGGAAGAGCGCTCCTACATCATAATTTCTTTTGCAAGCAAAAAGATGTTTCCGATGCTTGCTTCAGAGACAAGCAGTGAAACACTGGCTCCTCTGACAGTGGTGGAAGAGCATCTGTAGTTCAACAAAGCTAAGTGGTCACTTGGGGCACCTAGCTGAGAGGAATGGTATCTCTCAGGGTAAGTAACAGGACATGGGCCCTGTTCTCATCATGGTTACCTTCATGTTTCACAGTCATCCTGTTTGTGGTGTATCTGGTACTGACTTTCTTTTTCTTCCAGAAGAACACATGCCTCGTTGTTCCTGTTCGGACACACTCCACTGATTCATCCACCGCCAGACCTAGAAATATGACAGAGCAGCAGTTTCACCACCATAACCATGTTACATGATGGAACTGTGCCTTCATGCTCCTACAATGAGCTGAGCCATCACAGGTCTCCCTGCTCACTGGTTTCTTTCTGACCTCCACACTGTGCTCACGCTCTTCACTCACCACTGCCAGCACCTCATCTCTCTGGTCCCATCAGGCTCTGCCCATGTTCACCCTCTCCCAGACTCCTCTTCCCATTCCTGCCTGGGAATTTCTCCCATGTCGCCTCTCCTGGGGTATCTGACACCCCCTCCTGCCACCAGAACCCTGTGGAACAGCCCTTTTCTGTTCACAGTCTGGTCATGCTTGCCCAGGGTGCTGCTCTGCAGAGGTCAGTGGTGGTGAGAACAGCACACCTCTCCCCCAGCCTGGGATGTGGCAAGAAGCTGCTCTTCCTGGGACAGCAACAGTCACCTGCTCCTGCTACACTTGGGGCACAGGACACCAACCAGTCTAGGAGGAGACTTCACTACTGCAGGCACCTGCTTCCCCAGGTATAAACAGCATTGGACTGAGTCGTGCTTACCAACCCCTTTAGGTATCCTCCCATACCCATACAAGTTACAGCAGTGGCATTAAGGATCACAGCTTTTAACCTTAGGTTTCCACTTTTGTAGATTTGTCTTTTCCTTTCGACAATCTGGCAGTCATAGGATTAGTTTTAGAGTAACTTCTAATCAATACCAACAACTATAATAACTGTAGCCCAAAAGGTACCACTTACACCTCTCAGACCTCAGTTCCACACTGAAGTATGCTGGAATACATTTTCCTGGTGGCACCTGGTCTTGATCTGAAAGTCTTAAGAGGTTTCCCTGAACACAATGATATTTACCAAGTAAGGAACCTCTTGAAGTTTTCAAAATAAGACAGCGTAGAGCAAAATTTTCTTCTCGCTCTATTTAGGCAGTGTGGGCAATTCCTGGGTCTATGCGAGTCTAGTTGTACTCCAGGGGCAGGTGGTTAAGTGCTTTTAGAAAGATGTCTGAGAGCTGCAGATCTGACTGTTTCATTGTGAAGTTTGCAACAGAAATGACTTTATGGACTCTAATATAGTTGGAATTCTAGAAATAAAGAAAAAGGAGTGTTGAGGATTTCTTGGCTGGGCGAAGGCATGTGAGCAATCCAGCCGTTAGGTGGGAACGAAGCATAAGTTTATGAAATGCTGGAGCAGACAAGGATGCTGTGTCCTTGTACGCTGGGAAAAAGGAAGATAAGCAGAGCCTGACAAGCAACTCCTGGATGCCGAAGAATGAGATAAGTAACTGCTGGACACCTCGTGAAGAAGCTTGCACAGCCAATAGAGGATAAGATAGTGTCGCGTGAACCGGGGTATTGTACCAATTAGAGTGTTGTATAGGGCACGTGCACAAGCGCATAAGGTATATAACTGTGTCAAACGTTGTAGTAAATGGGCTTCACTGATCACATTGGTCTGTGTGTGATGTCCCCTGTGGATCCTCCGCAACATTTGGTGCCCGAACAGGGACCCTCAGATCAGCACTTTATCGTCTCTATGAGAATTTCTGGTGCAGCTGAACCGACGAGGGAGCGGAGGAGCCGGCCGAGAGTGTTCCTGCTGCCCCGGCAGGATGGCACGAGCTTCAGCTAAGCTGGGAAGCACGACATGAGCTTCAGCTGAGCTGGGACGCGCGTAAGTTTGAATCTCGCCCTGAGCTGGGAAAACGAGGAGACGCGCGAAAGCTTGAATCTCGCCCTGATCAGGTGAGGGGTCGAAGAAGGAGATGTGGTTGGACAAAAGGCAGGAAGCAGTCCTAAAGCTCCTTCGTCATTTTCTCTCTGAGAGAGGACTGAAAAGCGATAATTCTGTGTTAAAGGGGTTACTTTTATGGGCCTGGAAGAAAGAACTTATCCCGAGTGTAAATGTCGCATTTGAAGAAGCGACCTGGGATAATATAGGCAAGGCCCTGTGGGACGCTACTAGCTGCAGGGGGGGTAAGGTAAAGGAGATAAAAAAATACGCAGAGCACTGGAAGGTAATTCGAGACATGCTGGAGACAATGAGGGCGGACCGGCAGGCAGCCGCCGCTGCCCGCGCGGCCGTGACCCCCTCTGCTGCCTCCACGGCTGCCGCGTCAGCCCACCCCGCTGCAGTTGGGGGGATTTTCTCTACACAGCTATCTCTACCCCCCCGAGCATCCATTTCCGTTAACGCTAAGACGCCTGCACAGACGCAGCCTTTGCCTATACCCAGCCAGGCCGCTGGCGCCGAAAAAATTCCCCGGTCTGTTACTCCGCAAGAAACAGGGGAATTAGGGGGGGGGCGATTGTCGCCCGACAGATCCGAACCCGACAGACTCGGGGGTGACTAATGCGGATAAACAGACTGCGGGGGTGAGGGGATAGTGCGATGGAAGAGCTGAGGGAGGTGGTGAACCAATTACAAAAACTGACAGTACGGTCGGGAGAGCCAGAAGTGAGGGAGAAACGTTCACCCTCCCGAAAGGATGAACCGAGAAGGCAAGAGAACGAAGATTCTGGCCGTATACCAGTCCCGCTCCCTCTTCCCCCCTTCTCACCACCCCCTCCCGCCCCCTCCCTCCTCCCCTCCCCTCCCGCCCCTCCCTCTTCGCCCCGCCCTCCGCCCCCTTGCAGCGGCGCGTGTCAGCCGGCCATGGAGTGGCCGCCGCCAGCCGCGGCCGTGGCCGGCCCCCGGGCAGAACCGTCCGCGCCCCCGCCCCCGCCCGTTAATCCATCCCGCCTCTCGGAACCAGAGACGGTGAAACCAACTGCGCCCGCGATAGACGCGGAGCCGCTTGTAATAGCCGCTGCAGAAGAAAGACATTGGAGGGGAGTAATAAAAGATGCCATTATGGAAGGGACTATGCTCCAAGCATTCCCAGTTATTGCACCCAATGGACAGAAAAAATGGGAGGCGTTTGACTGGAAGGTCATTGAGAAATTAAAGAATGCTGTGAGTCAGTACGGAATCAAATCTGCATTAGCTCAACAAATACTGCGATTCATTTTTTCTGCTGATACCTCAAGATATTAAACAGCTAGCACAGTTGGTTTTGGAGCCCTCCCAAATGTTAGAGTTTTTCCGGCAGTGGGAGATGTTCTGTGATCAGGAACAAGCAACACCACGACAACAAACAGATCCCCTATGGGGAGTAACTACGCAGATGCTGATGGGTACTGGACCCTTCGCATCAGGGAACGCTCAGTTACAATGTATCACTGAGGTTCATCATCTATCACAGACCTTGGCGTATCAAGCTTTTCTTACAATACCAGACAATATGCGAAGCCATACTTTTACTCAGGTGAAACAGGAGCCTAACGAACCTTTCACACAGTTTATTAACAGACTGCATAGGGCAATCTATGACCACCCTGACATGAACAAGGGCATGAAAGAAAACATGTTCAAAATGCTCACTTTTGAAAATGCTACTGAAAAGACACGCAAAGCATTGTGTAATTTGCCGAAAAATGCAGACGTCGTTGATATGATAGAATACATGGATCGATCAGTGGACTCACAGAAAGCAGCCTATGTTGCTGCAGCTCTACAAGGAGCTACAAAGAAGCACAAGGCCAGTAAGACACCCTTGGTCAAGTGTTCTAACTGTGGCAAACGTGGTCACATTAGGAGCAAATGTACAGTTACTGCTAACAGTAAGTGCTGCAACAAGTGTAAGAAAGATAACCATACCACCAAGAATACAGGAAGAAGGGAAAATTCACACCGACCGCGAAGGCCCCTCACGCGACAACACAAATGCAAGGGGCTTGGGCTGCCAGCCCTCAGGCAGCCTCGCAACCACCAGATCCGCCACTGCAGGAAGCTCCGGAGTGGATGTGGAAACCGCAGTAGACATTACGTTGATGGATGCAGGGGTACACTTGGTGGATAGCAACATAAAAGGGACCATTGGGGTTCGGGCTTAGTGCATTTTTAATGGGACGATCTTCAACAGCTCTAAAAGGAATTTTGGTAGTCCCAGGGCTTATTGATGCAGATTATTGTGGGACTGTGAAAATTATGATTCATGTTTGAATCCCTCCTGTTTCTATTCCTAAAGGTACCAGAATAGCACAATTAGTTCCATTCAGGTCGTGTGTTCCGAACCCAGGTGAAGTACAACGTGGAGATGGTGGATTCGGCTCCACAGGGGAACCGCAGGTATACTTTGCCATGGACATAACAAAAGGTAAACCAGAAAAGGTAGTGCAATTGGAAGGGCCTGACGGAGTTGTCGTCAACAAACCAATGACATTTGATACAGGAGCTGATGTTACGATTATTTCACGATGCATTTGGCCTCCCTCATGGCCAGTGATCAATCCAAATTTTGTCATTGCCCGGATAGGGGGCACACAAGCCACCTTAATAAGTCAGCTAACGATTACATTTGTGTTCCCCGACAGTGAACACGTTACGATGCGTCCATATATCATGACTACCCCAACTGAATTGTTTGGCCTCATAGGCTGTGATTTACTGAGCCAAATGAAGGCAATGTTAGTGACCCATCCTTTTTAGGAGCAGTCACTGAGGGGCAGCCAATCCTGAAAATTAGCTGGAAAACAGATGACCCTGTTTGGATTGATCAGTAGCTGCTAAATTCTGGAAGGCTGCTAAGAATACAAGAGTTAGTTGAGGACCAATTGAGAGCGGGACACGTTGTTCCTTCTACTAGTCCATGGAATACACCAATATTTACCATTCCCAAGAAATGCATTCTTGCACCAACCCGCTAGGATGTTAGCAAAGTAATTTGACTTACCACTCACTGATGCCCAAGGTATCGTTAAAGCATGCCCTGATTGTCAAAAGGAGGGGCTGGGCTTGGGCTGTGGGGTTAACCCATGAGGTCTCTTGCCATTGCAGTTGTGGCAAATGGATGTCACCCATGTCACGTGGTTTGGTGCAAAGCATTCTGTGCATGTGTGTATTGATACCTATCCTGCTGCCATGTGGGCCACGGCACGAACTGGAGAAAAGGCCTTACATATTGAATGACATCTTCATGCTTCCTTTGCAGTGCTGGGTGTGCCTAAAGAAATTAAGATGGACAACGGCCCGGCCTATGGTTCTACACGATTTGCTCGATTTTGTAATTTGTGGGGAATTCACCATGGTACGGGTATTCCACATATTCCCACAGGACAGGCTATTGTCGAACGGGCCAACCAAACCCTAAAGAACATGCTGCAAAAACAAAAGGGGGGAACCCAGGGCTTACTCCCAGAGGAACGATTGGCCAAAGCCTTATTTGTGCTAAATTATCTTAGATTGGCAGGTGATCACAAAGACCCACCAATGGTAGTGCATCATGTTCTTTTACAGGCGGAAAGGACGCAACAAAGTACAGGAATCATGGTAATGTATAAGGACCCAGAATCCGGGAAATGGTGCGGACCAGCAGAAGTAAAACTTACTGGGAGAGGGTATATGTGTCTGCTTACAGATCGAGGCCTTCGCTGGATCCCGGCTAAGTGGGTCAAGCCATGGCTTCGCACTGATGCTGGACCCGGAATTGTCCCAATGGCAACTGGCACGGTACCGGCGGGTGCTGGAGCCACTGATCCGACAGATTCCGACTAATAGAGTATTACACTTTAGAGGACTAGCGGACATTGAGTCCTTCAGAGAGGATTTTTGGTTAGGGCATTATAAGGATTTATCGCTTGTAGAGGACTTAGAACAGCGTGCTTTATTGTATATAGAACTTGCTTTAGGTAAAAAGTGTGTTAAGCATAATTTGATTAAACATAGCGTGATTACGGGAAGACAGTGTGGGGTAAACGTAAAAGTTAGTTAAAGCCAAAATTAGGGGTAAGGTCTATTTCCATTAATAACCTGGGAACGAGGTTGATTGCGTTTCCACAGATACAGGCCCACAACGGACTCTTGTTCGATTTGTATGATCATCATCATCTGGAGCATCATAGATGATGTGGCAACATGAATACCACCTCAGCCAAAAACTAATGTATAGGTCACCTTGGCTAACATAACAGGTCAAGATTCTCTGTGCATCGCAACTGCATCGTAAAGCCCATGAACCAATAGTCAAGATGGCTATGACTCGTGCAGCGCGCCTGGCCAGCGAGCGCATGCGTCAGATTGCAACCGAGGCGGACTTTTGGCACCCGCTGGCCACGTGTGCTAAAACCCGTTCCTCTGCAAATGTATAAATACCGGGATTTTCCAAAGAGCATCAGGCTGGTGTACGGCGAGGCCATTGTTGCCTCTGTGGGGACGCCCACAGAAAGCTGGCACCTACCGATTGCTGGGCTGAGTTCGTGGAGCAAGATGGCACAAGAATGTATGGATGGTTCATCTTCCTCATAGTCCTCATGGTCTGGGTCATTAGGGGTAACAGGTTGGCTCAAAGAATTATGGGCATTGTTGTAGTTATTGTGATTTTAGCTATTGTAATAATTTTACCTTGTTCAGCTTGTTAAGAAAAAATGGCATCCCAAGTTTTTAAGCAAGCCTAGATTGCTCAAAAACAAGAAGGGGGAATTGTTGAGGATTTCTTGGCTGGGCAAGGGAATGTGAGCAATCCAGCCGTTAGGTGGGAACGAAGCATAAGTTTACAAAATGCTGGAGCAGACAAGGACACTGCGTCCTTGTACACTGGGAAAAAGGAAGATAAGCAGAGCCTGACAAGCAACTCCTGGATGCCGAAGAATGAGATAAGTAACTGCTGGACACCTCGTGAAGAAGCTTGCACAGCCAATAGAGGATAAGATAGTGTCGCGTGAACCGGGGTATTGTACCAATTAGAGTATTGTATAAGGCACATGCACAAGCGCATAAGGTATATAACTGTGTCAAACATTGTAGTAAATGGACTTCACTTGATCACATTGGTCTGTGTGTGATGTCCCCTGTGGATCCTCCGCAACAAAGGAGAGTCTTAGCACCTTCATAAGTAGTTAATTGCAGAAAGTAGAGAGGCCAAGAATATGACCTGAGATACATTGCAAGAACTAATTAATCCTGTATATCATGCTACTTTAATCATGAACAAACTAGCCCTTGAGTTTCCAAGAGCCCTATGAGGTTCTTGAGGACAATGCTCATTACTCCTTTACATTGTGGGAGTATATAGCATTCCAACAAAAATTAGGACTCCCTAACCACCAGCCAAACAGAAAGCAAAATGATTCTTGCCATAACAGATACACCAGCAATTGATAAGACAACCAAAAAGTTCAGAGGAAAGGCTTCAGTTTATAAGCATCCATGGGCCATTTGCAACTAATCTGGTGAGTGTGTATTTGGGATACTAACTCACTGTTATGAAGTTTCACAGTTTATCAGTCTGCTAAAACCAAAAACACAGGGATAAAGACCTCATTGATTTCAAGCATCAGGCTTGTTAACAGGCAAGGTTTGGGGAAAGACATGATAGGAAAAAAGCAAAGAGAAAGTTCAGAAACTGGTGTCATGGTTTAACTCCAGCCAGCAACTAAGTACCACGCAGCCACTCGCTCACTCCCCCTCGGTGGGATGGGGGAAAGAATCAGAAGGGTAAAAGTGAGAAAACTCGTGGGTTGAGATAAAGACAGTTTAATAGGTAAAGCAAAAGCCGCACACACAAGCAAAGCAAAACAAGGAATTCATTCACTACTTCCCATAGGCAGGCAGGTGTTCAGCCATCTCCAGGAAAGCAGGGCTCCATCACGCATAATGGTTACTTGGGAAGACAAACGCCATAACTCTGAACATCCCCCCTTCCTTCTTCTTCCCCCAGCTTTTATTGCTGAGCATGACGTCATATGGTCTGGAATATCCCTTTGGTCAGTTGGGGTCAGCTGTCCCAGCTGTGTCCCCTCCTAACTTCTTGTGCCCCTCCAGCCTTCTTGCTGGTGGGGTGGTGTGAGAAGCAGAACAGGCCTTGACTCTGTGTAAGCACTGCTCAGCAATAACAAAAACACCTCAGCATTATCAACACTGTTTTCAGCACAAATCCAAAACATAGCCCCATACCAGCTACTATGAAGAAAATTAACTCTATCCCAGCCAAAACCAGTACATTCTCCACCCCTTATTCCATACCATTTACGTCGTGCTCAGGTCTCACACTATCTAATACATTCTCGTTAACCACCACTCCCCCTCCCATCCTTTGATATAATATGCAGATATCATTCCCTTAGTCTATGGACCACCCCTGTGAAATGTCTGTAAAATGCCCATAAAATGTCCACAAACATCCACAAAATGTTCTGGTGAAGCTCTGCTTTGTTAGAAAATTTCCAATTAAAACTACTGGTTTCAACATCAGTCTAGCTCAGCTTGTGTTTGGCTGCTTTTGTCAATGAAGGGGTATACCTGCTGCGGCATAGATACAGTCCACAGCTACAGTTGCTTTGAGGTACACCTGTTCCAGCGTGGACCAAATATAATAAACACAGTTGCCACAGAATCATGTCTGTTCCTGCCTGACATCCCCAGGGATGGGGATGGCTTCTTATCTTTGAGCCCTCAGTTTTTGAATTGTAGTTCAAGCAGTCCAACTCAATTAACTGCTGCCAAAAGTACTAGGAACATGAGCTAAGGGAATGGGCACAAATTCTGATACAAAGCCCTCAGAAGTCCTTTGATGTCACAGCATGGGAATTCAGTGACAAAAAAACTGAAGAAAATAGTTTATAAAAATAACAACATGTAGCAGGATGGGCTATTAAAGTAGTTAGTAAATGAAACATGTTACATAATATTCCAGTCTTAGCTTTAAGAGTCCAGAGAAGAGTGAGAGTTAGTCACCCTCTACAGCCCTACTAGGGCACTTATTCAGTTAACAGATATTTATGTAGAAACCCACCCAATTTCTCTTCATTAATACAAAAGGAGAGTGATTAGCTGCAATGCAGATCCCTGTGGAACTGCTGTTGCCTATGGATATGAGAGATGAATCCCACCCTAGATGGTTACCATGATGCAAGCAGAAGACATCATGGAGGTCATGAGGATGATTAAAGGATCAGAAACCAAGACAACATACCAGTCAGCTTAGCTAAAAAAGTTTCTGGCAAGCAAAAATAAACTTGAAAAACATCAAGTTTTCATATTTCTTCCCTGCCAATACAGAAAAATGCATGACCTTTCAAGTGGATAGGGCCCTCTAGAGACCCTGGGATGCTCATGCAAAGCCCTTCTGCACACAGTTTAAAATATAGGTCTGACTCTGACCTCCCAAAGCCCAGGTAAGTTCCCCCTCCTAAGTGGTCTATTTAAACTTCTATTTTCACTATTTAAGAAAGTATTGTAAATTTTAAGAGTCATCTCTTCAGAGGCGATTCCAAAATCTCAGAAGTTGAGCAAGCGGGGCAGAAGGCTGGCTTGGCTGAGCAAGGATCTTCTAGAACTTAGGCAAAAAAGGAAAGTATATGGATGTTGGAAGCAAGGACAGGTGATGCAGGAAGACTACGGAGATGCTGTTCACCAAAGCTCGATTAGAGTTCAAGGTGGTCAGTACTGTGAAGGACAACAAAAAGGGCTTTTTAAAAATATGTTGACAGCAAAAGGAGAATAAGAGATAACATTGGTCCGTTGCTTGACAAGGACGGTCACCTCACAAATAGGGATGTAGACAAAGCAGAGACGTTTAATGCCTTCTTCGCCTCTGTCTTTAACACCGATGATGGGCCCTGGGACCCCCAGAGCCCTGTGTTGGAAGACTGTGACTGGGGGGATGATAAACTCCCAGCCTACTCTGAACTTGTTTGAGACTCGCTGCTCCAGCTGGATGCACATAAGTCTATGGGGCCCGATGGGATTCATCCCAGGGTACTGAAGGAGCTAGTAGATGTTACAGCAGGACCCCTCTTGATCATCTACCAAAGGTCTTGGGAGTCTGGGGAGGTCTCTGCTGACTGAAAGCCTAGTTCAGAGAAAAGGAGGCTGAGGGGTGACCTCATTGCTCTCTACAGCTTCCTGAGGAGGGGAAGGTGCTGATCTCTTCTCCCTGGGATCCAGTGACAGGATGCATGGGAATAGTTCAAAGCTGCACCAGGGGAGATTCAGACTTGACATTAGGAAGCATTTCATTTCTGAGAGGGTGGTCAAACACTGGAACAGGCTTCCTAGAGAGGTGGTCGATGCCCCAAGCCTGTCAGTGTTTAAGAGGCATTTGGACAATGCTGTTAATAACATGCTTAACTTTTGGTCAGCCCTGAAATGGTCAGGCAGTTGGATTAAATGATCATTGTAGGTCCCTTCCAACTGAAAATATTCTATTCTAAAATAGTTATCACTCTGGCTCCATGATTGCTGCTGGGTGGGATTTGTGAAGTTATGTGAAAAATACCAGCGTCTACCTTTCAGAGAGCATCCCCTAACCCTCAGCACTTCCAGCTCACTGAGGGCAGCCCCAGTGGGAACTCAAACACGAGATACCTGGGTTCTCCCAGGCTTGTAGAAACAAACCACAACTGTGAGCTGCAAGTCATTGTTTGTAGTAGTATAATGCAGATGGGTAAAAGCTTTGAGCTGAGAAACTACTTTTACACTTTCTTAACAGGAAAGCAAGGAGTTACTAAAAAAGTTTATAAATTTTAAAATGACTACAAGGGCACTTCACACAGTCTACAAGCAGTCTGTGCCATTCATAATCAGAGAACAAGCTAGCAGACAAGCACCACAGTTAGCATTAATAGAAGTGTTAGATGGTGAGTGGCACTGGTAGACTTCAAACCAAAGTCAGGGCTTGAGTACAGCATGAGTACATCCATATAGACTCCTTAGATGGGGGTTTATGTAAACTTAACTCAGTTGCCTGAAGCTGATGGGCCGCAGCAGCAAAGAGCACAGCTTGGGCTAACTCACATTCCAGCAAAGCTGCATGCAATGGCTGATGTGCCCCAGAAGGCTGTCAGCTCATCTGCGAGCAGGCAAGCTGATAAGAGGAACAAAGGGTCTGGACCAGGACAACAAAGGTGGTACTCATGTAGCCAAAGTGACTAGAGAAAGTAGCTTCACCCAAGTGTGGCAGCCCACCTTATGACACTGCAGGACTGCTCTCCATATATATTCCTCGGTTCATCACAGGCTTTGTTTGTAGAATACTCTCAAAGCAGTCTCACTCTCTTCTGTCCTGGCTGGGAATCAGCACTTGCAAATGTACATCCTTCCCTTATATTGTAGGATGTGTTAGGGCATCTGAGCAGTAGGCAATACCCTAGTGCTGACACTCCACTTCATGTTCACTGTCCTCACAGTCAGCTACTCACAAGGTTTCCTCATGGCCTTTTAAAATTATGAGAAATCAAATAAGTCTTCTTAGAGAAACAAGCACTTGGAAAATTAGTCAGCAACATGTCAAGTGATGGCTCATGCAAACAAGGGTGCCTTCTGGGACAGAGTTTCACACGGAAAAGCATCAGCACCAAAAGATGCTCTTCCTCTGGTCTGCGGTCCTGCAGGCTTTCACACTCACATAATGCTGTGCCTTACCAAGTCTCTGGTCTCAAGCACTGGTGCAGTATTCCCCAAAGGCCAAAGCACTATCACTGGAATCAAATTGGGAGCAACCCAGGGAGGTCAGCATATAGATGCATGCTATTTTACAGCACTCAGACTTTGGGAGTGTCTATGCACATATCCATGGCCTCAATTTCAATATTTTTTACAAGAAATATTTCTCCAGCAAAACATAACATCCCTTCACCTTTGCTGCAATTTGTTTATAAATGATCATTTTTCAAAAAACGAGGAAATGTTATGTCAAAGGGAGCTGAGAAATCCAATCAGTATTCTCCTGGGTTTCACAAGGTCATACCTCATCTATCAGGCTAGACTGGAAGGAAAATACACTTAATTCAATAATTCAGCGAGGTATTTTCCCTCCTCTTTAAACTTTTATCACCTTATACACCCTCCATGTGAAGGGATATTGAAGCAAAAAAATGAAAGCCTTTTGTGCTTAAAGGTGCCATCTGAATAGCTTCAATACTGAGCTGTTTTGACATATCTTGTGGCAATAAGAAAAGTGATACATAAAATATCTTATTTACTCTGTCCATCACCAGGCCATCTGATGACAAGGGTGGCGCTGCCCCTGGCATGGCACAGTGGTGTTAGGCAGCCTTGCCTGCAGCCAGGCACCATTCACTTGTGCTCTGCTTCACTGAGAAACCTGCACCACCTCCTCCCTGGCTGCCACCAATGATCTGAAGAAGGTGTGGGATTGAAGAGCAGAAGCAAAGGTTTTGGGAGGAGGGGTTGTATCAGCACAGAGGATGCTGTGAAACAACAGCACCTGTGCAGAAAAAACAATTTCTGTTTAAGGATTGCATTAGCAGATTCAGATTTTATGCTGCAGGATTTGAAAGCACAGAGTTACAGCTGCTATCTCCAGCTGCTTTGTCAAATGAACAGTCAGGCATTCCCTCTCCTATACAGAGTTTGTTGCTCCTTGATTTTAATTAACAAGCTGGAAGTATTTGATGCACCACTAATAGCCTTTTGAAAAACAGCCCCACAGGTTTGCCATTGTACATCCTTATTTAACCAGAGTGGTTCTTCTGTGAGTCAGTAAGTACACTGAAGATACCTCCCTGCATCTCCACAAACAGAGCAGCTTTGCATCAGCCTGCACTGTGTCTCCAGGTTTTCATACCGAAGCAAAATAATAATCACCCTTCCTGCATGGAGCCAGCTGAGAGGAGAAATGCTTCCCATAAGGAAAGCTTCCAGCACTTGGGGCTGGAACACCAACAGCACTTGGCTCTGCTGTGGCCAGGGGGAGCTCCCTGGGCTGCTGGAGAAGGAGCAACATTTGAACAAACTCTTAAAAAGGGGTCGGAAAGAAACTGTGGCATCTAACCCACAAAGCAACCTTAAGCCCAGCAGGGAAACAAGTGCTTACAGCTCCTTACTGAGACCTGCATGAAGCAAGAGGGGTGCTCTGGCCTCAGGACTTCTTCATGGCAGGAGGTTGGCACCAAGGTTGCTCTGGGGCAGCAGCAAGCAAAACCAGCCACTGCTTCTGAAAACACATATTTAGGCAGCTTTGCTCTTGATGAGGCACAGTTCAGGGTGTTTAGCTCTGAAAAGCATATTCACTGCTTGCATGACTAGGAAGGCCTAGCACAAGCCTGTACCCCTTCATTTGCACCCCCATCGTAATTGGGTGGCCTGGAGCCAAGGAGGGAATCTCTGGCTCAGCACCTTCCTTCATTTCCATGCTTTCAGGCTACTGTTTTGTCACTTCTTCATCTCACAGATCAGCCAGAAATGAAATTAAGACCTTTCCGCTTTAGAAGCCCCTTTGGATTTCATCCCTGTTAACACCCAGCGACTGCTCTGACAGACTGAAGCACAACCACAGGATTACGCAAGCAGAACTAGAGCACAGATGCATTTTCCTCCATAGCAGCAAAAGTACCCCTTCTGCCAGGGGCTGAAATGCTTAAAAATGGGTTTTATCTACCACAGTGGAAAAAAAGTCTAGGGAAATTAAAATCCCAGTTTCCATGCTTATAGGGCATCTTACCAGCAGAGGAGAGGACAGGGAACCATCCAGAAATGTTGCATAAAGACATTCACTCAGTACCCAGCCTCCTCAGCTCCTCATGGAGGGTGGATGGAAAGTCAGCCACGCTTTGCACAACACCATGCTTGTCAAACCAGCCACCAAGGAAGGAGGAAGCAGCATCTGAACAAAGAGAACCTAAGCTGATCTATCTCAGGAGATAGCCACACATCCTCCAGTGCACAAGCTGCAATGCTGAACACCAGGAAGCCCTCCTGCCCTACAACAACGAGGCTACCGCAGCCACCACTGCAAGATTTATGGGGAAGGAAGGAGGTCAGAAAGCACCTGGCACTAGCTAGTGATTCAGGTACACAACTGGAAGGAGGATGTATGAGCTGGGCTGCTTGACCCACACCTTGTATTAGCCCAGATGAATGGGATCTTACCTTATAACATTTTTCAGAATAAATAAAAACTATCACTAAGTAGCTACTATTCAAGTTGCTTGTATTTTGAGAAATTTGCATCTAAAGCATACATACTATATGAAACAAGTGATTTATTTAACTATTTTGTATCCCTGATTGTCATGGTTTAACCCCAGCCAGCAACTAAGCACCATGCAGCTGCTCACTCACTTCCCCCCCAACCAGTGGGATGGGGGAGAGAATCGGGAAAAGAAGTAAAACTCGTGGGTTGAGACAAGAACAGTTTAATAGAACAGAAAGGAAGAAACTAATAATGGTAATAATAACAATAATAAAATGACAATACTAATAAAAGGATTGGAATACATAAAACAAGTGATGCACAATGCAATTGCTCACCACTTGCCAACTGATGCCCAGTTAGTTCCCAAGCAGCGATCCCCCCAGCCCTACTCCCCCCAGTTTATATACTTGATGTGACATCACATGGTATGGAATACCCCTTTGGCCATTTTGGGTCAGCTGTCCTGGCTGTGTCCTGTGCCAACTTCTTGCGCCCCTCCAGCCTTCTTGCTGGCTGGGCATGAGAAGCTGAAAAATCCTTGACTTTAGACTAAACATTATTTAGCAACAACTGAAAACATCAGTGTGTTATCAACATTCTTCTCATACTGAAGCCAAGGCATAACACTATACTAGCTACTAGAAAGAAAATTAACTCTATCCCAGCTGAAAACAGGACACTGATAAACAACAGTATTTACTATCAAAAAGGTTTAATAATCATCAATCAAAGCATCTAGTAATCACCTGGTTTGATTAAACCAGCACCTCAAAGCCACCCCACAGGGAAGAAGGTGCAGGGAACTGGGCCTATCCCTAATCACTGCTCCTGTCCCAGTGCTCCCGGTCTCTGCTCAGACTCACTGCCTCTGTGCAAAAAGAGATGATCCTCTCTACTGTTTTCCCCATGGCCTTTTCAACTCCTGGGACAATTTTCCTTTCTCAGCAGAATTTAACCATCACAGTCAGCCTCGCCCTTTACTAGACTGGGATTAGTGGCAGCTTCCCTGGAGCAGAAGCATCCCACAGCCTCTGCGTATGCAGTGCTGTGGTCCTCCCTTTCCTGCAATACAGCTGTGGTGAGTTGACCCTGGCTGGATGCTAGGTGCCCACCAAAGCCACTCTATCACTCTCCTCCTCCGCTGGACAGGGGAGAGAAAATACAACAAAGGACTCATGGGTTGAGATAAGGACAGGAGAGATCACTCACCAATTTCCATCATGGGCAAAACAGACTCAACTTGGGGAAAATTTATTTAATTTATTACTAATCAAATCAGAGTAGGTGTCCTGGGTTCAGCTGGGATAGAGTTAATTTTTACAGGAACCTGGGAGGTGGGGGCATAGCCGGAGCAGCTGACCTGAACTAGCCAAGGAGCTATTCCATACCATGTGCCATCATGCTCAGTATATAAATGGGGAGCCGGCCGGGGGGTGGTCTCGGCTTTCGGTGGGGGAAGTGGCGGAGCGTCGGGTCCCGGGTGGTGAGCAGTTGCACTGTGCATCACTCTTTTTGTATACTTTTTCATTAGTGCCGTTGTTGTTGTTGTAATCTCTTTGTGTTTGTCCCAGTAAACTGCCTTTATCTCAACCCTCGAGGTTCCAGTTTCTTTTTCTTTTCTCTCCTCCGTCTCCTCCCCATCCCATCAGAGGGGGGCGGAGGAGTGAGCGAGCGGCTGCGTGGTCCTTTGTTACCGGCCGGGCTGAAACCACGACAGTCCTTTTTGGCGCCCAACGTGGGGCAGAAGGGTTGAGATAACGACAGATCTGGCCAGACTGTGTTGAAACAAATTTGCCAAACGCATTTCTTAGATAAATAGATGTTAGTCACAATGTTGTTTCATTTGTTTACATGGTGGCGTTTTATAAGCTCTTATATGCTCTATGTATTGCCTGTAGTTGCGTATCTCATCTCTGGGAGAGTGACTGGGATTATAATTTTGCTGTACTGGGCAATGTCGACTTGTGAAATGATTACATCACTGGTCATGAGGTTAAGCTGGTATCTGTATGAGGCAGTGATAACATTTCCATACTTTGGGCGCCCTCTGTCGGATTTTATTGGTAATTACACCCAATCCATGGGGAAATTAGGGGGGGATACTTCCCCCCGTCCGTTCACCTCCCTTTTCTCCTTCCGACTAATTACAACAGCTTCTGAGAATTTTGAATATCCTTGGGATGTGCAAGCCAGTGTGCTGTTAGTGCTATGCCTCCTGACTATGTTTCAGGTCTTGTTTAGGGCTACAAAAAGGCTCTTTAAGAGTACCACTCAGAGATCTTTCCCAAAGCTGGATATTCATGGGTGGCACGGCATGTGGGAGGATATGGGCAAGTATCTAGAGAACTTCTCACCGCCAGTGACTTGGAAGTTCACTCCCGAACAACTACA